>NC_137626.1:1922247-2014747 GCF_963280865.1 Gymnoscopelus braueri
CAGACAGACAGACAGACAGACAGACAGACAGACAGACAGACAGACAGACAGACAGACAGACAGACAGACAGACAGACAGAGCGACAGACAGACAGACAGACAGACAGACAGACAGACAGACAGACAGACAGACATACAGACAGACAGACAGACAGAGTGACGGACAGACAGACAGACAGACAGACAGACAGACAGACAGACAGACAGACAGGTACCTTGGCTCTAAGGCTGAGCAGCAGCAGGGTTCTCTGTCTGTGGGTCAGCAGGTCAGGGATGCTCTCTGTCGCCACGGAGACGAAGTCCTCCAGCATCCCATAATGCCCTCTGTGTGGCGGCCGCTGCCGGGCCACATGCCACATGGCGGCAGACATGAGGCGCAGAGGAGGAACCAGGAGGCGCAGGGAGGAGAGAGAGAGAGCAGGAGACTCTGAGGAGAGAGAGAGAGCAGGAGACTCTGAGGAGAGAGAGAGAGAGAGAGGACAAAAGACTTATTTTCTATCAATGGACCCTTCGCTAAGCCCCACCCACTCCACTCTGTGACTGGTGGTGCGAGGTTAGTCACACCCAGGCCTGGCAGCGCCTGGCAAGCTCTGCTTCTCACCCATTGACTTGCATGTTAAATGACGGCTTTTCCCCTTAAAAAGAATCCATCATTTCAGGAGCAAGAGCTTCAGAATCTCTTCTAAATCTAGTCAACAAGGCCTTCAGTAGGCTATGCACTGGACACATGTGCATGACATGATTTAAAACTAACTAAAAACATGGGAAATGTTAGAAGGAGTAATAGCCATGGATACACGACGGTCGACCGCAGGGACGCTGGAAGTCATTTATGCCAAGGGGGGCTGTGCTGGGCGGGGGACGCGTTTTTTTTTCACATATGTCCCGCGATTTTTTTCAAATTTTTCACGTTTTTTCACCTTTTTCAACAAATATTTTATTCCCCAAAGTTAAATACATCATTGTTTTAATATATAAGTGTGTATATAGACTTTAAAAATGATATATGTTTGTTTAATTTACAAAAAAAAAAAAATCTAAAAAAATATTCAAAGTTTTTTCAAATTTTTTTCTCTCTCTTCCCCACCACCAGGGGTGCTGCAGCACCCTCAGCCACTTCCCGCGTCCCTGGTCGACCGTCACGACCGTCATGGATGAACTTCAACCTGGTGTTTGCACTTTCTCCATTTATGGCCCGTACATCTACATAAACGTTCATATTTCAAATATAAAGTGCTTATCCCATGGCCACGGATGTTACATTTATGTACGGGCTCTCAGAAGTACCCGTATCATCTGTATTGTTCAATAAAAAGCATTTTAATCTGATCGGTGGCCATTTTCTCCATATGCTTTCAACTGAGCGACCCTATCGGTTGGTAGGTGTATTGCACTCTGATACATTATGAGAAAATGGCCACTGATCGGATTAAAATGCTTTTTATTGAACAATACAGAATATACGGGTACTTTTGAGAGTCCCATGCATAATTGTAACATGCAGTAGCAGTTAATAAATAGACAAACAAATGAATTAATATACTTTAACGTGCGGAATCCGAAACAGGCAGCGCTGTGATTCTGAATTTTGTTACGATTACGGTGATTAGTAGCCTATTATTGACACCACCTGGGCGAGTGAGTCGTGTAACTTTCCCGACGTTAAGCTGTGTATGTGTTCAACAACACAGCCATGCAGCCTTGCAGTTTAAGTGCAGATTTCAGCTTGGGAAAAGCAGCCTCCAACGGGTTTGGGTACGTGGTTCATAGTCACCATTGCGTTATCGTGGTATTCCTATTCTTGCTATTGTGTTGCAAATGATTGTGTGTGCGCGGGCGAAATAACATTGACAGCTATGGCAGGTGACGAAAGCTTGCTAGACCTATAACAGGCTAACAACGGTTGCTAAGCTGGTATTGGACAATCGCTTTTGGGGTGGGGTTTAGTGAAGGGTCCATTACACAGCCCATGAAACCTTGAATTCAAGTGTTGTTTTGGAAAATAGCAGATCTACAAGCTTAGCCGTAAAGCAACTCTTAGATCCTATTTTTTATATCTGGAATCTAGAGTTGTAAATAACTCCCGATTGTATGATTGTATTAAATGATAAACTCAAAAGTCTCCACAAAGTCTTTGTCTCATAGAAGTCCACCATAGAGACAAATGTATCATTTAGAAACGGGTGGTATGCAAGTACAGGTGGTCCTGTGTGGTCCTCCAGCGCTTCCAAACTCCAACACTTAGAAGAAGAATCACCTTTTAACTTCTAAGAATAAGTGGACCTTATTACGGTGGAGTATTTTACACTCTCAAGAGTTAAAGATCTATAAGGGTCCATTTGGTTCCCTAACTCTCCATCTTTTAGCTGGGGACCACCTGGAACCCCCCTCAAGGACCACTGGTGGTCCCCGGACCACTGGTTGGGAACCAGTGCCATACAAGATCTGTGTTGTGAGCTTGTAGATCTCATAACATACAGTACAGATACAAAGAGGATAACACAAGCTTTCTGTACAGCTGTAATGTTGGTGAGTTTAACATAGTTTAATATAATTAGATCTGACTTTTCTGTGTGGATGTATGGGCTGTTAAGGGTTGGTATTTACAACTCTAGATGCCAGATAAGACGCGTTTTGAGCTTGTAGATCAGCTATTTTTACAAAATCAATGTATACAGGGGATTACACTGAGTGTGAGGCTCTATTAAGTCAGGAGAGCTTCTCACACTTTGAGAAGCTCTGCATCAGCCCACAGACCCCCCATTTCATACCACTTATTTATTATCTAGATCAGTGGTTTTCAACCTTTTTCGTGTCAAGGACCCCCAAATTGACACATAATAGCCCACGGACCCCCATTTGAAAAGATATGCCAGGGACTCTAGCATTTTAATTTATTGGGGGTCCCAGTCTACACTGTATCATCATCATCATTAGTGTTCATGTAACTATGGGAGTGTACATATGGAACCAAATGGACCCGAAAGGGTCCATTTGGTTCCATTTGTACACGCCCATAGTTACAGACCTGTAAGGGTCCATTTGGTTCCATTTGTACACGCCCATAGTTACAGACCTGTAAGGGTCCATTTGGTTCCTAAGTGGTTCTGAGGATTCTTACAGGGTTCTCTATCTAACAACATGTTATCTATGACACTTCATGTATCATAATAATAATATAATAATAATAATAATAATAATAATAATAATAATAATAATGGTAATAATATAATAATATAATAATAATAATAATAATAATAATAATAATAATAATAATGGTAATAATATAATAATAATAATAATAATAATAATAATAATGGTAATAATATAATAATAATAATAATAATAATAATAATAATAATAATGGTAATAATATAATAATAATAATAATAATAATAATAATAATAATAATAATAATAATAATAATAATGGTAATAATCACCCATGGTTCAGATGTATAATATAACATTACATTAAATAATAATAATATAATAAAGGTAATAATTAACCATGGTGGTTAAGCTGTATAATATACCAATACAATACAATATTAATAATAATATAATAATAATAATCACCCATGGTACAGATGTATAATATACTAATATAATGAATATAATAATAATATAATAATAATAATCACCCATGGTACAGATGTATAATATACTAATATAATGAATATAATAATAATATAATAAAAGGTAATAATCACCCATGGTGGTTCAGATGTCGCTGTTTGTTAGAGTGTTGATGATATAAAACAATAAGTATATAATATAATATAAATGTAATAATGAGAGAATCCAGGCTAGCTGTTAGCCTGTTAGCATGTTAGCTCTGCTGTCTGTTTACTACTGACGACCCGGAAGTACTACCGGACTGGCTGGCGTCAAACCGGAAGTACTGCTGCTGCCGGTGTTATGGTGTTGCCAGGTTCTTCTGCTCGGGAATGAAAACAAGCATAGATATATATAAAGGCTAGATGGCTCAAGGGGACGGCGCAAGCGTAGCTCAACCGCGGCCATCTTGAGACAGTCATTCATAACATTATGTCTATGGTGCATATACTTTGAAATAACCATAGCGTGCTCAATTTTCATCCGATTTTCAAACGGTTTGGTGTTTTGTAAACACCAAAGATGTAGTTATTATACTGCATACTTATAATTATAATCACGTTTTTTTTTATATATAATTTTATAATTTTATAATTTTATTACATCTTTGGTGTTTACAACACACCAAACCGTTTGAAAATCGGATGAAAATTGAGCACGCTATGGTTATTTTAAAGTATATGCACCATAGACATAATGTTATGAATGACTGTTTCAAGATGGCCGCCATGTGGCAACGTCGTACTCCATTAGCCAGCAGCGCGGGTGAGTCATCTAGCCTTTATATATATCTACACACTACTATCGGCCATTTTGGAAAATAGCAGATCTACAAGCTCACAACGCGTTGCGGCGACGCGTTGTGAGCTTGTAGATCTGCTATTTTCAGAGTAACAATCTTAATGGGGGAAAAAAGTGAAAATTTTGGAATATTTTCAAATCCACAGAAATCTTGTATACACAGTGGTTTTCAACCTGTGGTCCGGGGACCACCAGTGGACCAGGTGGTCCCCAGCTAAATGATGGAGAGTTAGGAACCAAATGGACCCTCATATATCTTTAACTGATGAGAGTGTCCCTTACGGGTCCATTTGGTTTCATTTTACACTCTCAACAGTTACATTACTGTTAAACATCTGCATTGCTTAATTAAGACGTTTATACAATTAGAGAATATAGAAGAATAGTAACTTTGATCAACGTGTGCCGTTTATCTCTATCTCTACCACATCATGGATGGAATGGTGGAGATGATATTATCCAACAACAATAACAACATATTCTAAGTTTTGGGTCTGAGAGTCTAAATGTCATCACATGGAGGTTCTGTGGCTATAATACCAACTAACTAAATTGTGGTCCTTGATATGAAAGAGGTTGAAAAGCACTCTTGTAAAGACCAATTATTTGTTTACCAACATTAGACTGGATGCACAGGTGATTGTTTCATGCCCTATAAAGTAACGTTAACATAGCTAAAGGTTGTAGTGTCGTATATTATGAGGCATAAACTGCAGGTTAGCAGGCTTGTAGTTGTTATAAGAAGTGGAGGAGAAGAGACAGACGTCAGGACCAGGTTCTATGTTCATTTATTCAGCAAACAGCATTCAGAGAAGCAGCCAGGAGCAGAGCCCCTGTCCACCCCCCAACAGCCTCACGTCGTGTGAGACAGTCCTAGTCTAATCATTCGAGACACTGTTTTATACACATTAGAATGCATGTGGGGTGGGGGTCAATGAGAGCCCCCAACAGCGAAGATCAAGGAACGGCTGTTGATTTCATTTGCAAGTGCCTGGAGGAAGGGAGTGAAGTCTCTCAGTTTAACAATAGAAGATGTAAATCGCCCTTCACACCTAGCCAGGCTAGGCTCCCTTCTAAACAACAGGTCCCTTGAATAGGCCAAAAGTGCAGACAGTCTGTCTACAACACAGTATTATTACTAGGTTACTTTAGCTTTAGTATATTTGTTCTACAAATAATCTGTTTTTACTTGCACACTGTCATATAAAATATAGCAAATAATACGACAGTAGTCTTGTTATTAAAGTAACGTTAACATAACTAAAGGTTGTAGTCTTGTTATTAAAGTAACGTTAACATAAATAAAGGTTGTAGTCTTGTTATTAAAGTAACGTTAACATAACTAAAGGTTGTAGTCTTGTTATTAAAGTAACGTTAACATAACTAAAGGTTGTAGTCTTGTTATTAAAGTAACGTTAACATAACTAAAGGTTTTAGTCTTGTTATTAAAGTAACGTTAACATAACTAAAGGTTGTTATTTAAAGTAACGTTAACATAACTAAAGGTTGTAGTCTTGTTATTAAAGTAACGTTAACATAACTAAAGGTTTTAGTCTTGTTATTAAAGTAACGTTAACATAACTAAAGGTTTAGTCTTGTTATTTAAAGTAACGTTAACATAACTAAAGGTTGTAGTCTTGTTATTAAAGTAACGTTAACATAACTAAAGGTTTAGTCTTGTTATTTAAAGTAACGTTAACATAACTAAAGGTTGTAGGAGTGTGGTGGGAGCAGCAGAGAAGCTGCTTCCTGTGGTTTAGGTGTAACTGCAGTCTGTACGTTAGACAGGAAATGAGAGACGAGGTTAGTTTCAACACACTGACTCTAACACTGTCAGCACATGGGGGGAGGTTGGGGGGGGGGGGTCCCCCCTTGGTCCTTGAGCAAAGCACTTTATCCACAGTGCCTCACAACATGCATCACATTCACACACCGATGGTGGAGGAAACCATGCAAGGCACCAAGCTGCTCATCAGGAGCAGTTAAAGGGGCATTTCACTTTAAAACATTTGGTGACCCACTTCTGATCTTCAAACTCCATTTTAGCCATGTTTCTGGTGACTGATATTGTCCTTGTCCATTGGCTGTACACGCTGTCATAGAGGTACATGAGGTACAGAAGGTTCAATCCCCAGGCTCCCGCCTGGTCCTTGAGCAGGGCACCATGTTTATGGTGACTGATATTATCCTTGTAATGCGTGAGGGGACAGTATTATTTCATTTATATGTGTCAGATTCATACAGTATCTGTCAGACAGAGACATGTAAACGATGGGCCGTATCTTCCGTCCTGCACTATCCCTTGAAACTACCCGCTACCCGTTAATTACGCACGAGGCAGCGGGCGCTGTCCCTAAACGGTATCTTACGGCCGCACTACCCGCTATACATTATGCCAACTCCATAATTTGCTCCTCCTGGAGGTGTGGCCGTGGGCGTGTTGTTGCACTGTCCCTAAAATTGCTATCTTACACACGTTTGGGTAAGCGCACAGCAGATTCTAAAACCACCCGCTATGCCAAATGTGTTTGGTAGAGCCTACAATGGGAATATAGGGAGTCGGGCCGGGCGCACAATGGCACAACATTCAGAGGCCTCCCTTACTACTAGAACGGATTACAACAATATAACATTCTCTATAATCAGTAACATGTAGGTGATACTCATGTCTATCAAATATGGTTTTATTGAAAAGCAATCAAAGGCTGATTGTATGAAGCAAACGTCGGCTATAGTGTCCAAGCGACTCAGTGCGGCTGAAGAGTTTTCAGCTCAACATTATTAATCCATTGCGCAGGAAATAAAGTACGGATTACAATAATATAACATTCTCTATAATCAGTAACATATGGGTGATAATTATGTCGATCAAATATGGTTTGCAGCTGCAGAGTTCAGCGCAGCAAGTCTGAATTAAGTGATTGTGAATGTGATTGTCATTACAATTTTACTGTAATGCACAAAAGTATGTCTGTTAATTCCTTATGTCAATAAACTGTGTTTTTATCAGCAGTTGCCAGTTAAGTTTATCAAAGACAAATAAAATGTCGTTTGATCTGCGTTTGCTATAACCACACCAGACCATTCAGTTGAATTAATCCAGAACACAAGCGAATGCTGTAATTTAAAGTTCACTATAACCAGCAATGTGTGAGTGATGATTCTGTGTATAATATATAATACAACATATATAATAATATATAATTTTAGTCCAAGGCAACGTCGGACTGCTCTTCGCTATTCCATGGGCAGAGTGGGAGAGAGCGTAAGATTGCACTGGAGATAATGGCTTACACAGCCTGATCTTAAAGGCAATGGCATCTGGCACGGTGATTGGTTTTATTAATGTAACGCCCAAACCATACCTACTGTATGCATAATGTAACGGGTAGCGCAGGTGTTTTAGGGATAAGGCTGGTGTTGGCACGGGAACGCCCCTTTTGCCATGCTAAATGCCCAAATAGCGGGTATAGCAACTTCAGCCCAAAATAGGGCCCACTATCTCTATAGGTAAATAACAGTAACCTGAAGATAAAATAGATTTGTTATTTTTTATGTCAAAATGAGACTATAGTGTGTAGAAATCAACATGTATCAATACAATGATACATGTTATGAACATCCATATTCTAAAGTCGGCTCTGACTTTGAAAACCTGCTGCCAGAATGACAGAATGCCATGATGTCATGATGCCATGATGTCATGATGCCATGATGCAAGGCTGCGAGGCTCCCAGGCTGTCAGAAGTAACTATGTGAGTAAGTAAATAAATGAATACATGTAATTATTATGTATATTCTACCAAACTCACTTAATATTCTATGTATTTATATTTTCTCTTTCCCCTTTGGCACTATATTGATAAATTAATACAAATCTAATACCTGAAGGATACATATTCCTTTTCATACAGCCTCTTGCATATTTATTAACCCTCTAGAACCTGAACTATGAAGGAAAGGTCAGAAAATTCAAAAATTTTGAAAAGGGACACTTTATTGGGTCCTAAAACATTTTTGATTTTGTTTAATTTTTTTTAACATTCCTTTGTATCATTTATTTGTTGTATCATATTTGATACAAGGGGTATTAAAAGGGGTATTTCAAGTCGGTTTTACTGCCTCCCCCTGGCCAGCCGGGGCGCCTGATGGAGGGGAAAGGAACTGGTTGGAATAACGTGTTCCTTCCACGCGCTACGTCCAACCAGGGAAACTCTCCCCTGTCAGGTGATAAGAAGGTCAGTTAGCTCTCATGCATTGAAGGAGGCATGAGCTCGGCCCTGGCCTCCCTAGGTTGGCAGAGGGAGTGTAGTGCCCAGGATTACATAGAGATTGGCACTGGGTGTAGAAAATAGGGTTACAAAATCGTGGGATAAATTTTTGAAACAAAAAAAAAAATCAAGTCGGTTTTAACATTACAAAAAAAAATATTTTAGACCTGTAGTATCAAATATGATACAAATCGTAAAGGACTAATAGACCTGTAGTATCAAATATGATACAAACACTTTTGACATCATAAAAAACAAACTCAAATGCTAAATTTTGAGAGCTTTTAAGTGCATTCAAGTTATCCAACACTTATTTCAAAATATTAGTAAAGATATACTAGGAAAACGTACCCGAACTGCTTTAAAAATAATTGTTTGTTAGTAGTGCATCAACCTCTCCTGTTTAGTTGATGGCAGCCATTTTGGGTCAGACCACCTGAGGCTCTGTAACTACCTGCAGTGCAAATGGTATGGTCCAGGGGGAAGTGGGGATGTGTCAGATATGATACAACAGGTTCTTGGTCCAAGTATTGATTACACTGATTTATTAAAAAATCAGTGTAATGTGTGTAATAGTATCATATATGATACGTTTGGTGACATAGGGTTGTATTTATTAATTTATATTTGGAACATGATGTACTCATCAAGGACATGTTTGGTCAGAAGCAGTCACATGGTGCGATACAAGTCCATACAACACATCCTCCATTTTGTAACCTGCAGAGTTCAGTGGTCCTCCATTTTGTAACCTGTAGAGTTCAGTGGTCCTCCATGTTGTAACCTGCAGAGTTCAGCTCCATTTTGATGCATATGTGCTCCTCTGTCATATATAGGGCAGGTTGTGGTTGAGCTTCCTGTCATCAAGAGCGCTGCCACTTTCCAGAGAAACCACGTGATGATCAGATAAGGAGAGCTGACGTGTCACACATAAAGACACGGACGACTGCGATCGTCGATCAGTGCTGTTCAGGACATCAAGTGTTGATCAGTGCTGTTCAGGACATCAAGTGTTGATCAGAGCTGTTCAGGACATCAAGTGTTGATCAGAGCTGTTCAGGACATCAAGTGTTGATCAGTGCTGTTCAGGACATCAAGTGTTGATCAGTGCTGTTCAGGACATCAAGTGTTGATCAGTGAAGTTCCAGTTGAGAATCCAGTGTGTGTGAATCCAGACATGGATAAAACATGGATATTTTTCCTCCTTCTCTGGAGCTCAGGTAAGACTCTGTTTTAATGACACTTGTTGGTTGATGTGGATGTGAAACACACTGAGGCACAAAGCTAACACAACCATGAGTACCATTGGATGCTTTACTGTGTGTGTGTGTGTGTGTGTGTGTGTGTGTGTGTGTGTGTGTGTGTGTGTGTGTGTGTGTGTGTGTGTGTGTGTGTGTGTGTGTGTGTGTGTGTGTGTGTGTGTGTGTGTGTGTGTGACAAGTGAAATGATATTTTATCGGCTGCCATGATGTCATAATGTCAGGCTGCCATCATTCCATAAAAATAATTCCATAAGGGTATCTGTACAGAGGACAGGTGGTCTATGTGTTGTGAAGGTGGTCTGTATAGAGGACAGGTGGTCTATGTGTTGTGAAGGTGGTCTGTACAGAGGACAGGTGGTCTATGTGTTGTGAAGGTGGTCTGTACAGAGGACAGGTGGTCTATGTGTTGTGAAGGTGGTCTGTACAGAGGACAGGTGGTCTATGTGTTGTGAAGGTGGTCTGTACAGAGGACAGGTGGTCTATGTGTTGTGAAGGTGGTCTGTACAGAGGACAGGTGGTCTATGTGTTGTGAAGGTGGTCTGTACAGAGGACAGGTGGTCTATGTGTTGTGAAGGTGGTCTGTACAGAGGACAGGTGGTGATTATTCTCACTGTTACAGATATGTTTCATCATGGACGCCATGGAAGCTGTTTGTTTTGACTTGTTGTGTTGTTATGACCCTATAATAGTTATAGTCATATGTGTTTATGTTTCCCCTCATTGGATCACTCCAATGTGGGTATCACTCCGCGGCGGAGGGATACATTCGAGGTAAGGATTAACTGATTCACTACCGTGCGCACCTGTGCGTGCGTGGGGGTGTGGCCTCCCCTATATAGGCACACCACACCCACGCGCGCCTGCTTTTTCATTTCTCGGCGGAACATTCAGGTTCAAGGTCGGTAAGTGAGCAGAGAAGGTATGTAACCTCTACTATAGCTCAATTATTTCACATCCAAGTGTTCTCAGTGGCTAGGTTTAGCCTGGAGCTGCTAACTTTGTAGCCCTCCTCACGAGAACTCTTTATTATTGTGCCGTGTGTACCATTTATGCTGGTTGCTAAATGTTTGTAGCGCTGTTAGCGCTGGTTAGCAGCCGGCTGCACTAACCAAGCCTCAGCTTGTACTAGCTTTGCTAGCTGTTCTGAGGTCTTTTTGTGCTTTCTTTCCTTGTTTCGCAGGAATCCCAATTAAAGGAAATTCTGCTTTATATTATTATATATATATTATAGTTTGTATTTAAAGAGACAGTCAGTTTTACCATAACCTGGTGCTGACTGTTATTCCCCTTAGCTGACAGGCATCTCCATAACCTGGAAGCCTGGTCAGACTGTTGTGCTTTATATTTCAAATTTTGTGTTTTCAGTCAGTTTTACCATAACCTGGTGCTGACTGTTATTCCCCTTAGCTGACAGGCATCTCCATAACCTGGAAGCCTGGTCAGTCTGTTGTTTGCTGACTACATTTATTACTGTTTAGGGGATAAGTGTAGTGTTTTCAGTTACAACTGTGACCCAGGTGTAAGACCCTTACGGGGCGGCCATTGTCTTTGGGCCTCTCCCCTGGTAATTCCCTTACCGAAGAAAAAGGCATATTATCAAAATCAAATTCAGGAGAGGAAGAATGATGGCAACAAACTTTGGAAAACTCTAAATGAAATCATGGGCAGAGGCAAGAGTAATTCACCTTCTTTCATTGAGGTTAATGGAAGTTTTTTAACAAATGCGAAGGATATTGCAAACCACTTTAATGATCATTTTACAAATAAAGTTGATAAGTTGAGGAAGGACACGGGCTCTCCCAGAGTTAGTGGTAAGTCGCATGAAATAATATCCAACATTATTATGAGAAACAAACAGTGTGTTTTTAAGTTTCAACCAATAGGAAATGATGATGTGAAAAAACTGCTTGATGGGTTAAACAATGATAAACCAGCTGGTATGGATAATGTTGATGGACGGTTACTTAAAGTTGTTTCTAATATAATTTCATTGCCAATATGTCATATCTTTAACTTGAGTCTGCAGGAGGGGTTATTTCCACAGATTTGGAAATCTGCTAAGGTTGTACCTCTTCCGAAAAATAAACGTGAGGGTTTTTCAGCTGTCAATAGCAGACCCATTAGTATTCTACCAGTATTAAGTAAGCTAATGGAAAAAGTTGTTTTCGAGCAGGTACTTTATTATTTTTCAATTAATCAATTAAATTCTGAGTTTCAGCATGCATATAAGTCAGATCACTCTACGTGTACAGCCCTGACAGATATGGTGGACAAATGGTTATCTTATACAGACATACAAATGAAGGTTGGAGCTGTTTTACTAGACTTTAGTGCAGCATTTGATGTTGTAGATCATGGGATATTGTTAAGGAAACTGACTGCATATGGGTTTAGTCCAAATGCAATCACTTGGATGAACAGCTATCTATCCAATAGGATGCAGAGTGTGTTTTTTAATGGCAGTTCTTCTTCTTTTAAATGTTTACAGTGTGGCGTCCCTCAGGGGAGCTGCCTTGGTCCTCTACTTTACACAATATTTACAAATGACATGCCTTTAGTCTTAGAAAAGAGTGGTTGTACTTTATTTGCTGATGATTCGACTGTCTATTTTGCATCAAACAGCTTACCCGAGTTGAGAAACACACTTCAATCTGAACTGCAACTATTATTGGACTGGATATGTGAAAATAGACTTGTCTTGAATGTAGCAAAAACCAAAAGCATAGTGTTCACTGCCAGACATGCCACTATAGAGGATAATCACCTGTGTTTGTCACTTAAAGACTCAAATATTGAACAGGTTCAAGAAGCACTTTTGCTTGGTGTCACACTCGATGCACAGTTAACATGGGAAAAACACATAGAAAATATTGTCAAAAAAATGGGTAGAGGAATAGCATGCATTAAAAGGTGCTCCTCGTTTCTTACCCCAGCTTCTAGAGTGCTGGTGACACAGGCACTAGTGCTATCTCACCTTGACTACTGCTCTGCAGTATGGTCAGGTGCAGACAAGAAACATCTGTCCAAACTTCAAATAGCTCAGAATAAAGCTGCAAGGCTTGCATTGCACTGTCCGTTGGGTGTGAGGCAGAGCACTGAGAGACTGCATGTCAGTCTCTCATGGCTCAGAGTGGAGGAGAGGTTGGCATGGAATTTTGTGAGTTTCTTTAGGAATATTTGTTACATTGGAGAACCAGTTTGTTTGTATTCACAAATACAGTATGTGAGAGATCGTCATAATTACAATACCAGGCAGGCTACTAGGGGTGACATGGTCAAAGAGAAGCCCAGAACAAATGCAGTCTGCAGATCTGTAATGTATAGGGCAATTACTATATGGAACACGTTACCGACAATGATCACTGAAGCACCTAGTAAGGCTAGTTTTAAGAGACTCCTTAAAAGACACTTGACAAATTACCCACATTTTAATTGTAATTTTAACTGACTTGTTATTTAAGGGATTGTTGAAAGCTAAATTGTTTTAGTTTTTTTTTGTTTTTTGTATTTTTTACTTTATATAATACATGTTTTATTGCATTATGTATTGTTTGTAATCCTGTGGACCCCAGGAAGAGTAGCTGCTACTTCGGTGGCAGCTAATGGGGATCCCTATGAATAAAGAATAAAGTGCGTAGGGAGAGGCGACCCTGCCACGGCGTGCCAGGGGCACGGGGCCACTACAGGATGTCAGCCCTTTGTGTCAAGTGCAGAGAGGACATCCCACCTGGGGATGCGCATGCATCTTGCATGCACTGCCTGGGGCTGGTCCATGCAGAGGAGGCGGTTAGGCGCCCTAATGGCTGCCTGTACTGCTGTGTCTTCTCTGAGCGCCTGAGAGTGGCCCGACTGGGGGCCATGCGGGCCTGGGTGGCTCAGGCCTTGGCTCCAGCTGAGGACCGTAGATCTCTGCCTCCCTCCGGTGTGGTGAGCCGCCATCACAGTAGTCCTGCCCGCAGTGCGGGCGGGCGTGGAGAGCTGACCTGGCATCAGCAGGTGGACGCTGACCAGGGAGACGACATTCTCTCAGTGGAGGCCAGCGAGGGCCTTTGGCTGGGAGATGACGCCGGCACTGTTAACCGCAGGTCCGAGCAGTCAGCGGGGCTCTCTGAGGGGGGCAGTGACCGTCCTGATGTGGCCCCTGCCATGCAGGAAGGGGTCCAGGACCTTGTAGAGAGGATCAGAGTTACCCTGGACATTGCCCAGGAGGGTCCTCCGGGCAGCCCAACAGTGGTGCCCATATCCAGTGCCTTCAAGGAGGCCATGATGGAAGGCTGGGCTGAAAAAAGAGGCCGCTTCCACTTTACCTCTGATTCAGGGCCATGGGCTTTCATGGCAGAGCCTGATTCCCTTGGCCTCCGGGAGTACCCAACCATGGACTCCATGATTGCAGCCATGGTCCTGCCAGATAAGGACATCATTGGCAAAACCCCACGTCTTAAGCCTGGTCCTCCCAGGACGTTTGACGATGACCTCAAGACGGTCTATGGTTCACTGACAGCGGGGGGATGCCTGTCTAATGCAGTGATGCTCCTCCACGCTCCTACCTGCAGAGCTTGCTGCCCCAGGTCACAGGGGGAGGACCTCTCACTCAAGAGGTGAAACTGGTCTCTGACCTGATCGGCCAGATCCAGAGAGACATGGCCCGGGCTAATGGGAAAGCCTTGGGCCAGATCGTGACTGCTAGGCGCCACCTTTGGCTGGCACAGACCAAGCTGCCTTCCTCTATGCAGAGCACGTTTGCTGACCTCCCCCTGACCCCCGGTGTTTCCTTTGGGCCCGGGGTCGATGATATCTTGCGGCAGACGGACAGGGTCCGAAAGGATCGGGAGACCCTGAAACATTTCATGCCTCCACCTCGGGTCCGTGCCCCTCCTTTCAGGCCAGGCCGACCAGACCGAGGTGGCCCTCCACCGTCCGGGAGGACGGCAGAGTCCTTGCCTACTCGGCAGCCCCAGGCTGCGTCACCTAACCCGGCTCAGAGGCGAGTCGACAGGCGCAGAGAGGGGGACCGCCGTCGGGGACGCAACGAGACTGGAAGGCCCAGACGCGCCACTCCTAAGGGGGGCGGGCCTCAGCAGTCAACCTGACAGTGTCGCCGGCCTCGGCCGCTTCTCCCAGGCCCAAAGGGCAATCTGGGAGGAGCGGGTGTAGTCCCCATGGGTTCTTTCTACCATGCTCCAAGGGTACAGACTCCAATTCCAAGGCCGGCCGCCTCCATTCACGGGTATCCATCCTACAACAGTGGCCGACCCCCTGAAGAGGGAAGTGCTACGGAAGGAGATATCCGTACTGCTGGACAAGGACGCCATCAGGATACTACGGCCGCTAGAACGGCTAGGTGGGTTCTACTCGACCTATTTTGTCATTCCCAAAAAGGGCGGGGGGCTTCGCCCTATTCTCGATCTGCGAAGGGTGAATCGCTGGCTAAAGCGGTTAAAGTTCCGTATGCTTTCCCCAGCTCGTGTTCTTCAGGCCATGTCGAAGGGCCTATGGTTCACAACGATCGACTTGAAGGATGCGTATTTCCAAATTCCCATGCATCCATCCTGTTGGAAGTACCTCCGGTTCGCCTTCGAAGGGAGGGCTTACGAATTCATGGTCCTTCCCTTCGGGCTTTCGCTGGCGCCACGGACATTTACCAAATGCATGGTGGCAGTCCTCGCGCCCTTGGCAGCCAGAGGTCTGACGATACTAAACTATCTGGACGACTGGCTAATTTGCGCTCACTCCGAGGAGGAAGCGAATTTAGCCACACACAAGGTTGTGCTCCACATACAGCAGTTGGGGTTGGTGTTGAACCACGAGAAGAGTCACTTGACTCCATCCCAGGCTGTGACATTCATAGGGATGTCTTTGGATGCACAGACAATGAGGGCGTCTCTACCGCGGGTAAGGGTAGAGACGATCCTCTCATTCCTGAGCCGCTTTCAGCGCGGTCAGAAGGTGACAGTGTGGGAGTGCCAGCGTCTGTTGGGCTTGCTAACAGCGGCCTCACTGCTGGTTCCTCTAGGCCTGCTCCATCTCAGGCCTCTACAACTGTGGTTCAACTCCCACAGATTTCACCCGAAACGACACAGACATCGTCGCCTTGTGGTGACAGCACAGTGCCTGAGGGCGCTGTCGAGGTGGCACTCACGCTCCTTTTCAGAGAGGTTGCTCTTGTGGGCTCATGCGCATCTAGCTTCTCTACATGCAGCGTTCATTCCTGGGGCTCACAACACAGCAGCGGACATGCTCTCGAGGGCAGGGCCGCAAGAGGGGGACTGGCGCCTGCACCCTCAGGTGGTGCAGCAGCTGTGGATGAGGTTTGGCCGGGCCCAAGTGGACCTCTTTGCCGCCTCAGGGAACACTCAGTGTCCCCTCTGGTTCTCAGTGACGGGGCCTCCGGGACCCCTGGGACTGGATGCTCTGGCCCACGACTGGCCAGAGGAACCGCTGTATGCATTTCCTCCAATTCCCTTGATCCCTGCAGTGCTGGACAGGACCAAGCAGGCAGGTCACAGGTTGATACTAATTGCCCCATTTTGGCCGAGGCGCCCATGGTTCAGTCTCCTGTCGTCTCTCCTTGCAGGGACTGCATGGCAGTTGCCCCTGAGGCCCGACCTGCTCTCGCAGGCCGGGGGGACCCTGTGGCACCCCGAACCACGGCGGCTCAATCTGTGGGCCTGGCCCCTGAGCGGCGCCAGTGGTCAGAGCTAGGCCTCCAAGAGGGGGTGATAGCTACTTTGGAGGGAGCCAGGGCTCCTTCTACTAATGCAGCATATCACTTGCGCTGGCGAATCTTTAGTTCTTGGTGTGCAGCGCACAGCCTGGACCCAGAATTCTGCAATGTGCAGGCCATATTGGAGTTCTTGCAATCCTGTCTGGATAAGGGATTGTCTGCCTCCACTGTGAGGGTGTACTTGGCAGCCATCTCTGCTGGTCATATCCAGCTTCCAGAGGGTTCGGTGGGGAGACACCCCTGGGTCTCTAAGTTCATGAAGGGGGCCAGACGTCTGCGTCCAGCCAGAGCTAAGAAGGCTGTACGCTGGGATCTGGACATTGTTTTGTCAGCCCTTACTAGGCCTCCATTCGAACCCCTCGAGGCTGCTTCGTTGAAGCACCTTTCCTTGAAGGTGGCCTTTCTGCTAGCAATCACTTCCACCAAGAGGGTTGGTGAGTTGCATGCTCTTTCAGTAAGCCCTGAGTGCTTCCAGATGGGGCCTGACCGGAGGAGTGTGGTTCTTCGACCAAATCCTTCCTTCTTGCCGAAGGTCCTGTCTGAGGGGTACGTCAACAGTCCCTGGTCTCTATCTGCTTTCTCCCCATCTGCAGACGAGGAGGGGCATGGTTCCGCTCCCAGTGTGCTTTGCCCTGTAAGGGCTCTGCAAGCTTATGTGAGTCGCACGCAGTCGCTGCGCAGGACAGACCAGCTCTTTGTGTGCTATGCAGAGCGGGTCCTGGGGTCAGGTCTGTCTAAGCAGAGGCTGTCCCATTGGATTGTGGACGCAATCCAGTTGGCGTATGGGCTGGCTGGTAGGCCTGGGCCAGTTGGTGTGGTGGCTCATTCCACCAGGGGAATGGCCACATCTAGAGCCCTCCTGCGGGGGGTTCCACTCTCTGAGGTGTGTGCCGCAGCCAGTTGGGCCTCATCTGCCACCTTTGCCAGATTTTATAATGTCAACGTGGCGACACCTAATGCATTGGTGTCGGCAGTTCTGGGCAGCTCCTCCTGACCTCACAGACGAGGCGGCCAGTTCGGGGTAGGTTCTATGCTTTCAGCCTTCTTTGTTGGCCTGACTGTTCCTACCTCAACCACCAGGTGAATCGGGTACTTCTATACCCACATTGGAGTGATCCAATGAGGGGAAACATAACGTAGGTTACGAAGGTAACCACGGATCACTCCAATCCTGTCGTGGTGCTTGAGGCGCCTCGAAATGTTCTTCAAGCAGGCGCGTGTGGGTGTGGTGTGCCTATATAGGGGAGGCCACACCCCCACGCACGCACAGGTGCGCACGGTAGTGAATCAGTTAATCCTTACCTCGAATGTATCCCTCCGCCGCGGAGTGATACCCACATTGGAGTGATCCAATAGGGTCACATAACCGTGGTTACCTTCGTAACCTACAATTTCCCTGTGTGGTGTTTTGTCCTGTGAATGTCTCCTCCCCCTCATTAGTATGGGGGATTGAGTGGTGCTGATTGGTTACCAGCTGGTGGTTGATTACTGGGTGGAACTAGTTGGTGATTGGCTCCTGTGACACCAGTCCTCTGATGTCTTCCTCCTGACCAGGTGTGTGTGTGTGTGTGTGTGTGTGTGTGTGTGTGTGTGTGTGTGTGTGTGTGTGTGTGTGTGTGTGTGTGTGTGTGTGTGTGTGTGTGTGTGTGAAGCCTTCCTAACCAAAGTGCTAAAATATCATCAGCTAGAGCAGACCATAGATATATATAAAGGCTAGATGACTCACCCGCGCTGCTGGCCAATGGAGTACGACGTTGCCACATGGCGGCCATCTTGAAACAGTCATTCATAACATTATGTCTATGGTGCATATACTTTAAAATAACCATAGCGTGCTCAATTTTCATCTGATTTTCAAACGGTTTGGTGTTTTGTAAACACCAAAGATGTAATAAAATTATAAAATTATAAAAAAAAAAAAAAAAAAAAAAACATGATTATAAGTTTGGATGTAAAATTGGATGTAAATTGAGCACGCTATGGTTATTTCAAAGTATATGCACCATTACAGTCAGTCATTTAGCAGACGCTTTTATCCAAAGCGACTTACAATAAGTGTATTCAACATAGACATAATGTTATGAATGACTGTTTCAAGATGGCCGCGGTTGAGCTACGCTTGCGCCGTCCCCTTGAGCCATCTAGCCTTTATATATATCTATGGAGCAGACCATCTCTCAGCTAGGCTACAGATGTAAACTTTTGGTTTTTATCTTTGGAAGCCTAGGACACGTGCACAAGTTGGTTGTGAGGGGCCTGCAAATGGCCCGCCTCTCCAAAAGGAGGGCTAAACAATTAGCAAGGTACTGCTCATTTATTTTAGGAAGCCGCTCAATGTGGAGGAGGCGTTGCTTCCTTTACCCATGATTGTTATCTGCTGTGTTCGACAAGTATGCCATCTTTTGTTTTGTATGTAACAATGCTCTGCTTTACATGCACTTTGTAACTGGCTGTTTTCCCTTCATCTGACTGCACTGGCAGTGTTTATGTCCTTTGTACATCCTGTACTTCTTATTATGTGGACATAAATAGATATTTCAAGTTCATCATGGTACACAGAGGGGTCAAGGGTCAGATATATTAATACACAGCCTAGTATGGAGTCTGATATAACAGTGGTTTCATGTCAACGACCCCAAAATAATTACTGAAAATATTTTGTGGCAGGGACCCCCATAAAAATCCAGGCTACCGGTCATCTGGTTAATAAGCTATTAAGACGTTTTGTTTGTTTATTCATGTTCTAATATAGGCCAGTAGTTCTCAAATAAACCAATTGGACCCTTTAGAGGTCTCTAACTCCGAGAGTGTATTCACCTTATTCCTGGCCTTCTCCAGGGCACCACCATTGCCTCGATCTTACAGTGGTACATTGAGTTTTTCTCTGTGTGCTGCTTCATTCAATATCAGTTCACTTCCTCCCTAGTAGGCTACTGCAGGTGTAATGCAGGTAATCAGTGTGTTGCCAGATAAAATGGGAGATCAACAAGCTCACAATGTGACACATCGTGACATGTTGTGAGCTTCTAGATCTGCTATTTTCAAAATAGTAACATTTTCTAAACATTTTAACTCATTCACTGCCCGACTTATTTCTGGCTGCGTTTGCCCACTGCCAGCATTTTTAGTTTTTTTTACCTTTTCAACTGGTCACAGAATATTTATTTCCAGTATGATCGATCCCAGGACGGTTGCTAAGCACAGAGGGGATCACTGAGCTGCCACGAGAGGAAAAAAACAAACGCTTGTTGAATATAGCATGTCTCGCCAAAATGCAGGGGAAAAAAAGAGAACTCAAGATAGCCTATAACTGATTCCCCAAAAAAGCTAAACAGGAAGTGGATGGGGGGGGAAATCTTTTGATAACGTGATCTCCTGGTTCTGTTTGACTTGAGGGTGAAAATGGTTATTCAGGTGATAGACAACAGCGCCATCTAGTGGGGAAAAAAGTCGTCATAAGTCGTCCTTGGCAGTGAAAAACAACTCTTATATGGGGGTCCCTGGCACCACATATTTTATGGGGGTAATATGTATTTGTCTGCGACTCTGTGAACAAATACATATTAATCTGGGAGTCCTTGATATGAAAAAAGGTGGGAACCACTGGTTTAAAAAAACATTAGAAAGCAAGCCTAATTAAGCAACATTAGTGGCAACACTGGTGAACAGAAAACTCATTGATATGGGGCTCCCCACCTCCCTTACTCCCCTAGTGGGCACGGCCAGGCCCACAGTGGGCGTGGCCAGGAATAAGGTGAATACATGGAACCATATGGACCCCTAACGGTCCATTTGGTTCCATTTATCAGCGTATTCACCTTATTCCTCGACACGCCCACCGTGGGTGTGGCCAGGTAGGGGAGAAGGGGGGGTGGGGAGATATCAAGGGGTTTCCTGTTTACCAGTTTTGCCATGTCTGCTTATAATAAGCAACTTTGGGCTTTTTTTATATGTAGTTGCTTATTTGAAATGGCTTCCTAATGTTTTTTTTAAACCAGTGGTTCCCATTTCTTTTCATGTTAAGTAGCACAATATTTGTGATGTTAAAATGTTTCAAAAATATTAAATTCCCAATATGTTTGGAAAATAGCAGATCTTTAAGCTCAAAACGTGTCACGTTGTGAGCTTGTAGAATTGAATGTGTATACTGGTGCTGTGAGGGGGTTTAGGAGGTGAATGAGACACTAACAGTGAATCACAGCAGCAGTGGGGCTGATGTTGTGAGAAAGCAGTGAGGTTCCATACATTATCCGCCAGGACGGACGGCCAAAGGCCGGAGACTACGATTTCACCCTGTTCATACGTATGTCTGTGAGCAGCTAATCTCCGGCACCTTTGGACTGATTATCGTGAAACTTTGCACACACGCTCCCTGCAGGCCAAGGAAGAAGCTCTGACCTTCAGCTCTGGTTCACATTGGCCTGTTATAGCGCCACCAGGGGGCCGATTTTTGCAAATCACATTTTCTGATATTACTTAATACAGATTTTGTGCAAACATCACGTACATCGAGACAAATGATGGATTGGCTATGATTTTGTAGGATTGGCACACAGAAGATTGCACAAAATGCCACAAATCATGAACGCAGCGTCCGATTGCTGTGAAACTTTAAACGCATCCATGTATGTTATATTAGAAATGATAGAAATGATAGTTCCTCATTCTCACCCTGTGAATGTCAAATAAATAGCAGCAAACAGGAGAAACAAAGGACATCTTGCCCTGTATTTCAACAGATAAACCACAACAACGAACCAGCTGTTACACTGAAGCTCATTTAGTGTTTTATGTTTCTCCTCAGCTCTCCAGAATGAACCAACACACAACACAACAGGTAAGTCTGTCTGTCTGTCTGTCTATCGCCCTGCCTGCCTGCCTGTCTGTCTCTGTGTTTAATTAAATCGCAGCCCCTCTATAACTCTCATATTGTAACCAGTGAAATATGTAGATATTTGTATTTAAAGTGAATAAAAGGTGAGTCAGTAAATACAGCAGCTTCACTGTGTCAGTGGTGTGTTTGACAAAGAGAGGAAACACATCCCAACCTTTTTAAACATGGTGATCAATAAGTTTACATTTATAAGGTTATTTATGGATCAATATGTACCAAAATGATTTACGTCGACGCGGACCCCCATCTGAAAAAGTTCTGTGCCAGGGACCCCCAGAAGAGAAGATTTGGGTTAAAATGAATCTGAATGATTCAAAACATTCAAACATTTTCAAAAATAGCAGATCTACAAGCTCGCAGAGTGCTGTGAGCTTGTAGATCTGCTATTTTTGAATGGAAAACACTGAAATCTAAAATGAAACGGATTCTTTCCCAGTTTTTGTATATTTTTAAAGGTAAACCAACTCAAATGTAATGTCTCACTTTCTCCAGAGGTGGAGCCCTTCCTCATCATATCCACCATCTCCAACCTGATGAAGAACAGCTTGGACGGCTCCAGCTCCACAGAGCTCAAACAGGTGAAAATAGTGAGGATGCTTAACTCTTTGACTGCGGACGACGCGATAACGCGTCAAGTGCTACTTTGTCCAGTTGGCCGTCGACGCGCTCGACGCGCTGGACGCGCGTTCATTGTTTAATCTCTGATTGCGCTATGCTGCTTAATATTCAATGTTATTCTCGAGTTCCACTTACTTCACGGACATCTGCATCCGGTTTCATGGCCTGGATTCCGTTTCCGGTTTTTGATTTTTTTCCCCAGTCATTTTCGTCCAAAATAGGTAAATAAACGGGTTTTCACACGGTATAACGGACAAACGGACAGCTTCTCTTCTATAATCTATGGTCTGGGTGACGATCAGTCATCGCCGTCGTGCATCACAACGTAATTTTCGCTGATCAAAACAATCTGGGTGACGTCACATCCGTTTTCATGTTTTTCCTTGTCTAATCTATGAAGAAGGGTGAGAGAGACCCAACGACATGATCAAAGCTGTCATGTGCTGCTCTCTGGTGGCGGATTTGTGCTGGGTCTTTACATTATGTGTCCTTAAATTATTTTCATGAGAAAAATTCAAAATAAAAAAATAAAAAAACACGAAAATTGCTGGCACTGGGGGAGTACTTTATGAAAATACTCTGGCAGTCAAAGAGTTAAGACCAGATTTTTGAAAAATGTGGACACGGCTCACAAAAGCGCCAATTTTTTTCTACATGCTCTCCATCACCATAAGTTTCATTTTGGAAGGGTAGCCAAGTCATCAAGATGGCAGAAGGCGGCCATCTTGGATTGCAAAGATGGCCACCAT
Source organism: Gymnoscopelus braueri (assembly GCF_963280865.1). Lineage (NCBI taxonomy): Eukaryota > Metazoa > Chordata > Actinopteri > Myctophiformes > Myctophidae > Gymnoscopelus > Gymnoscopelus braueri. The sequence goes on from NC_137626.1 coordinate 1,945,184, forward strand.
GTAATATCTATAAGTGCTAATATCTCGGCTTTCAAGCAACTTAGAATGTCAATCTTGGTGTCTAAATATACTTTTTCTGGGACAAGGAATGCAATAAAACTATAGGGAATATCAATAAGTGACTAATTCTGCCAATATTAGATAATTTGGTTGATTCTGGCCATATATGTATTACACAATTGTATTAAAATGTATGTGTCGGCTAGATTATGCACAACATATTGGTATGAGTTTTTATCAAACTTTGACAGATCTGACTGTTGTTATCAATGGTGGAAAGTAACTAAGTACATTTACTTAAGTACCGTACTGGAATTTGAAAACTGAGGAATTTGTACTTTACTCAAGTATTTCCAATTTTCAATACTTTTACTTCTACTGCACTACAATTATTTGAAAACTTTAGTTACTAGTTACTTTTCAGATATAAATTATGATATTATGAAACATACATTAACCATTTTAGCCCTATTTTATACATAGGCTACACAAAAGACGTTCAAAGAGCAAACACTAGCACTTGTGCACGCCATCAGTGGGATGGGCAATCCGTTCCTAGATGATAGCCACGAGCTTCTAATGTTGGACACACGAAATGTGATTGACGAGTCAGTGGACGAGTCAGTGGTTAACAAAGTCCGCACTGTGGAATCAGTGGGCAGAAAACAGTACGACAAGTACCATAAGACAGTGATCATGGACCGCACACACTCCATTCATGAGCCCATCAAAAATAACTCACTGCCTCTCTTCAGATGCCCAACACTCAAGATCAAGACCAAGCAGGCAGGGCAGATCTCAATGTTGAAGGATGATGTGACACTCTTCTCCCGGTTAAATATAGCCATGCAACACAGAAAGGGGAACATGGGCACCTTCTTTAAACATGAAAACCATCCATACCCTCCCTCTCTATCTGACAGAGGGAAACTGCAGCTGGGAAAGAAGTCAGATCTGCTAAATATTCTGACAGAAGACACAAGAAGAACCTCCAGCTACGTTTGATGTCAAAGTACTCGATGAAGCTGCTGTGGTGCACTTTCTGTCCACTACCAACATTACCACATTTGACGAATATGCCAGTTGTGTCTTTGTTCCCCACATCATGAAACACCTGGAGATCTCCAAAAGAGTTGATGTGGTCTGGGATACTTACATCACCAGCAGCATAAAAGAGTCAACAAGGGAGAAGCGAGGCAAAGGGATACAACGGAAGGTGGCTGGTCAGAACAAGCTGCCGGGGAATTGGTCAGATTTCCTGCATGATCCTATAAACAAGCAGGAACTCTTTGCCTTTCTCTCTGGGAAGATTGCATCCACTGCCTGGCCAGAGGGCAAGCTGGTCTTCATCACATCTGGCATCACAGTGGTTGGCACAGACACCAGCCACTCGATGCTGCAACCATGAAGAGGCCAACACCAGGATAGTGATTCACCTGCTTGATGCCCTGGAACATGGCTGTTCTACCTGCTTGATACGCATTGTGGATACGGATGTTGTCGTTATCCTCATCGGCAAGTTCCATGCCCTGCTCGCCAAGTATCCAGCTGCAGACATCTGGGTTGCTTTTGGCACTGGCAAGAACTACACCTATGTTCATATAAACACGATCTGCCATGCTCTGGGCAAAGACAAGTACACAGCACTTCCCGTCTTCCACTGTTACACAGGCTGTGACACAACATCAGCATTCTGCGGGAAAGGGAAGAAGTCAGCATGGGTGGCTTGGAAATCCTACTCTGAGGTCACCCAGGCCTTCAACTACATGGCAGAAAATCCATACACTTCTGTGACCATAGATGCCCAACACTTTCAGCTTCTTGAGCGTTTCACAGTCATCATGTATGATAAGACAAGTGATTTGGAATCTGTCAATGAAGCACGACGAGAGTTGTTCTGCCAGAAGAACAAAACGATGGAACACATTCCACCAACGCAAGATTCACTGCTGCAGCACGTGAAGCGAGTTGCCTACCAGTCTGGGATCTGGGCCACATCTGAACTGGCCCAGCAGCCGACACCCAGTCCATAAGGATGGGGATGGACATTGGATGACAACAACCAGGTCTGGCTTCCTGTGTGGAGCATTCTACCGATGGCGTCAAAAGCCTGCAATGAACTGGTCAAGTGCGGTTGTAAACGTGGTTGTGGTGCAAGGTGCTCATGCAAGAAGGCACACTGGAATTGCTCAGATCTTTGCAGTTGTCAATGTGAAAATGATGTAAAAATGATGTACATACATTGGCAGAATCAACCAAATTATCTAATCTTGGCAGAATTAGTCACTTATTGATATTCCATATAGTTTTATTGCATTCCTTGTCCCAGAAAATGTATATTTTGACACCAAGATTGACCTTCTAAGTGGCTTGGAAGCCGAGATATTGGCAATTATAGATATTATATGGTGGCCATCTTTGCAATCCAAGATGGCCGCCTTCTGCCATCTTGATGACGTGGCTACCCTTCCAAAATGAAACCTATGGTGATGGAGAGCATGTAGAAAAAAATTGGCGCTTTTGTGAGCCGTGTCCACATTTTTTTGTTAACAGCCCTGACTAAAACCATTAGACATAACAACACATCCTATGTAATCCTATACAATATTCTACACACACTTTGACATGCTGGAATGTATTCCTGTCTGAGACTAACACAACTGATGTGGTGTGACAGGACTTGGAGTGGGTGAAGGCTCTGGACTTTGACTATCAGCAGCAGATGATCTACTGGATAGAAAGAAGCCCCCCCATGATCAGTCGCATGCACATCAATGGCAGTGACGTCCAGGTCAGTGTGACAATGACAACGATGAGGATGAATGACAGGGAAGAGAAACTGAATTCAAATTACTTACAGTACACATGTCATTCAGAGTATTTATACTTGTATTTAAAATACTTTGTGATATCAGGGTTAAATATCAAACCAGAAAACAGGGTCTCTGGTGTTTCAGTCAGTACAGACCATGTGAGGAATCTGACTCCTGGTCTTGTCTCACATGTTTCTCCTCTTTCTGTCCTTGGTTTCCTGTCTTTTTACTTTACTTTTACTAATTACTCTACACTACCCTATATAAGAAATAATTGTAATAATTGCATGAAAAAATATATGGTTGATTGACGTGTATGGTTGATTGACAGGTCCTTCACAACACGTGGATCAGCTCTCCATCCAGTCTGGCTGTTGATTGGGTGGCAGGAAACCTGTACTGGTGTGACAGTGGCAGGGACACCATAGAGGTGTCCAAACTAAACGGGTCGTACAGAACAGTCCTGGTCAACACCGGCCTGGAGGAGCCATGGGCCATGGCTGTGGATGTACGCTACGGGTAAGAGCACTGTGATGACATCATGAACCTCACACTGTGGTGACATCATGAACCTCACTGTGGTGACATCATGAACCTCACACTGTGGTGACATCATGAACCTCACACTGTGGTGACAACATGAACCTCACACTGTGGTGACATCATGAACCTCACGCTGTGGTGACATCATGAACCTCACTGTGGTGACATCATGAACCTCACACTGTGATGACATCATGAACCTCACTGTGGTGACATCATGAACCTCACACTGTGGTGACATCATGAACCTCACTGTGGTGACATCATGAACCTCACACTGTGATGACATCATGAACCTCACACTGTGGTGACATCATGAACCTCACGCTGTGGTGACATCATGAACCTCACTGTGGTGACATCATGAACCTCACACTGTGGTGACATCATGAACCTCACACTGTGGTGACATCATGAACCTCACTGTGGTGACATCATGAACCTCACACTGTGGTGACATCATGAACCTCACACTGTGGTGACATCATGAACCTCACACTGTGGTGACATCATGAACCTCACACTGTGGTGACATTACAAACTTTTCAGAAATGATAGGAGCATTAATGGGAGAAACGGAGGTGGTGTATGCATGTATGTACATATTGACAATGAGTGCATCCTTCGCGAAGACCTGAAGGATGCAGCCATTGAAGCTGTGTGGGTCGAGATCATTTTTAAAAATTCCAAGCCTGTGCTAGTCGGTACCATATACAGACCTCCTAACCAGACTGATTTCTATGAAAGACTTGAGGAGTGTTTAGCTAAGGTGGAGTGTGCGGAGACGATTCTTCTTGGTGACTTTAACACAGACATGCTCTGTAAGGAAGCGTCAGTGTATAAGTCATTCAAGGGGTTTTGTCATCGGCACTCACTCCACCAGCTAATCACCCAGCCCACAAGGCTGTGTGTTTCCACTCAAACTACCATAGATCTCATTCTAGCAACGGACAAGGACAAAATCCTCAATAGTGGTGTTTCTACCTGTGGCATATCTGATCATAACATGATCTTCTGCACCAGAAAGAAACGTAAACCTAAGAACGGTTGCCACAAATCAGTCACGATCAGAGACCTCAAAAACTATAAGAGTGAGGACTTAGATCGCAGGCTAGAGGAACTGGACTGGTCCGACGTACTAAACAGCACACAGGTAGACGAATCTTGGCTTGGTTTCAAAACCAAATTCATTCAAATTTTGGACAGTGTGGCCCCCATGAAAACCGTCATGGTCAAATCCCGCCCGGTACCATGGATGAATTCGGACATCCTTACTGCCATGAAGGTCAGAAACAAAAAGTGTTCTGAGCTTCATAAAGGTAGGATCAAACTCGCCAGGTGTTTTAACAAAGGTCTCGAATCCCACGTAGCTAAACTTGTAAAAGAAAGAAACAAGCTAAGAAACAAGGTTAATCGCATGCTCGAACTAGCAGAAAAAAGCTTCCTCGATGACAAAATTGAGGAAAATAAAAGCAAACCACGAGAGCTTTGGAAGCTATTCAACAACCTACTAGGCTGCAGCAAGAAATTGAAAACCAGGTTTACAAACATAAGCCTCAAGGTGAATGACACTCTCATCACATCCAAACATGAAGTGAGTAAAATCCTCAACATATTCTTCACGACCATAACCTCAGATTTGGTTGAAAAACTTCCCCCTCACTCTGGGTGCTATGGTGAAGAACATGTTGACTCATTTTACAAAAAACAGGGTGTACGGAAAGATGATTTTAAACTCTCCCCTGTGAAAACAGAAGAGGTGTTTAAAAAATTGAGTGCTCTTCATCAACACAAAGCCACAGGCCTCGACAATATCCCCGCCAAATTTCTAAAAGACTCGGCCGCCTCCATTGCTCCAATCATTACCCACATAATAAATCTCTCCATCATACAGGGACGGGTCCCTAACGATTTCAAAAAAGCAAGGGTGACCCCTCTGTACAAAAAAGGAAACAAATTAGACCCTGGCAACTACCGCCCTATTTCTATTCTTAGCTCCATCTCGAAAGTCATGGAAAAAATAGTCTATGAACAGGTCGATAAGTATCTTGCCGAAAAAAATCTAATTTACAAATTCCAATCTGGTTTCAGAACAAACCACTCCACTGACACATGCCTTCTCTATTTGAACGACTCTATCAAACAAGATGTCGACAAGGGCAAATATTGCGGCATGGTCATGCTGGACCTCCAAAAGGCCTTTGACACCGTCAATCACCCAATTATGATCAATAAGCTCAAAGCAATAGGTTTTGATGATACGTCAGTGAACTGGATGAGATCCTACCTGGAAGGGAGGGAGCAAGTGGTGGAAGTAAACGGCACCCAGTCTCCCCCCCTCCCTGTGACTTGTGGTGTCCCACAAGGAAGTATACTAGGACCTTTACTGTTCCTGATATATGTGAATGACATGTCATCGGCCTGCGACTGCAAGCTGTTCCTGTTCGCAGATGACTCGGCCCTGCTAGTCTCGGACAGGGACAGGCTGCAGGTTGAGAAAACTCTCAGCTCCGAACTCAACAAGATCTGCATCTGGCTCTCTGACAACAAACTTTCATTACACCTGGGTAAAACTGAATCCATCCTCTTTGGGTCCAGTCCTAACCTTAGCAAGGCAGAGAGTTTCACGATCAAAGTGGGTGATAATGTCATCAAAAGAAAGGATGAAATTACCTACCTGGGCTCCATCTTGGAGGCAAACCTCTCCGGTAACAAAAACGCCGAAAAAGTGATCAAAAATGTCAACCGAACAACACGCTATTTGTGGAGGATTGATCGCCTAGTCAGTAAGAATACTCTGAAGATTCTTGCAGGGGCCCTCATTCAAGGTCATTATGATTATGCATGCACTTCATGGTATCACAACACCTCCAAGGCCTTAAAAACAAGGCTCCAAACATCCCAAAACAAACTTGTAAGGCTACTTCTTGGCCTCAATCACAGAACCCATCTAACCCCTGCTCATTTTGCTAGGATTGGATGGCTTAGGGTTGAGGACAGAGTACAGCAACTTGCTATGGGCCTGGTCTTCAAGATACACCACAACATTGGGATCCCCCTGTATTTGTCAAAATACTTCAAAAATGTTAATGAAGTCCATGATCATAACACCAGAGGCAGCTCCACTGATCATGTTCAACCCAGATTTGGCTCAACTAAGGGTATGAACTCATTCTCATGCTATTCATCAAAAATGTGGAATGCCCTACCAAAAGGAGTAAAGGAGTGTAAAACCCTACTCACTTTCAAAACTGCCCTAAAGATACACCTTCAGGAGGCTGCAATTCGAAAATGGCCCCTGTCTAAGTCTTAACCTACCCCTCCCTACCCCCCCCCCCCCCTCTTTCATTTTCCTCTTTTGTATATATATATATATTTTTTTTTTTCTCTCGTCATACCAGTAACCTGAAAGCTGATTGTATGACATTCTGTATAGTAGTGTGTATATCTGCCTGCCTCTTATATTTCATCATGATTTGTGTGCATGGGGTCCTCATCTTAAACAAGCGTAATGCTTAATGAGGGTTTCCAGTTTAGTAGACCTTGTATTGTGAATTTGTACTTCCATGTACTGTTATGTACTGTCATGTACTATTCTCATGTCTTTCTAAATAAACTACATCAATCAATCAATCAATCAATCAATCAATCAATCAATCAATCAATCAATCAATCAATCACATCATGAACCTCACACTGTGGTGACATCATGAACCTCACACTGTGATGACATCATGAACCTCACACTGTGGTGACATCATGAACTTCACACTGAATGTATCAACCATCCTGTGAAACACCACGGATACAAGAACACTGAATTACATATAAACATTACATACACACACTTTCCCACAGAGACTCTATCATGTGCATCACGCACACACACACACACACACACTCACACTCAGACTCACACAGACACACATACACATACACACACACAGGCCGGCGGACCATGTCATCACGCTCATGTCACCATGACTCAGCCATAACCATATAAGGAGTTCTCAATGCAGCTACGCCCAAATATGGAGTGTGCTGTCTAACCTCAAAGTGCCGTCATGGCATCAGGCGCAAACAAGTCAGTCAGCTACTTATATGGGCACAAAAGGGGGCATACATATATATGGGCATATACTGATGACATCAGCGTTCTCCATATATGGGAATAAAAGGGACAAGGTCTAACAGACAGAGATCTTGTAGATCAGCTATCTTCACTACTTTTGTTCGAAACTCTTGTATAATGAAGGACATTGATTAATTAAACAACATAAAACGTTTAATTATGGAGATACAAGGTTTCTGCCCGACAACAACAATATGCTACAGTACATTGTCAGTAAAGATTTCAAACAGTGACCCTGACTCAGTGTCTCCCTGACAGGTACTTGTACTGGTCAGACGTAGGTAACAACAACCCCGCCCACATAGAGAGGATGGGGATGGACGGCACCAACAGGAGCGTCATCGTGAAGGATAAGATCTACAAGCCCTACGGCTTGACGTTAGACTACATCAACGATCACATCTACTGGACCGACGACAAGGAGAAACACATTGAGTTTGCCAACCTGGATGGAACCAACAGACACACAGGTAACATCATGAACCTTACACTGTGGTGACTGTGGTGACATCATGAACCTCACACTGTGGCGACATCATGAACCTCACACTGTGGTGACATCATGAACCTCACACTGTGGTGACATCATGAACCTCACACTGTGGTGACATCATGAACCTCACACTGTGGTGACATCATGAACCTCACACTGTGGTGACATCATGAACCTCACACTGTGGTGACATCATGAACCTCACACTGTGGTGACATCATGAACCTCACACTGAATGTATCAACCATCCTGTGAAACACCACGGATACAAGAACACTGAATCACAGATATAATTCATTATTTGCAACACATTTTCCCACAGAGACTCTATCATGTGCATCACACACAAAGGCGCGCACGCACGCACGCACGCACGCACGCACGCACGCACGCACGCACGCACGCACGCACGCACGCACGCACGCACGCACGCACGCACGCACGCACGCACGCACGCACGCACGCACGCACGCACACACACACACACACACACACACACACACACACACACACACACACACACACACACACACACACACACACACACACACACACACACACACACACACACACACACACACACACACACACAGAGAGAGAGAGGAGGAAGAATACTCAGATTAAGTAAAAGTAATCCCTATTATACTTAGTTGACTGGAGTTTCCCAGCGGTCTATACTAGGCAGGCGGTACACACCTTGACAGACTGCAAAACAAGAACCAGAAGCGAGGTGAACCCGCCTGCCTCCCTCCCCAACGAACTGAACACTTTCTACGGCCGGTTTGAGATCAGCCCCAACGGCGGCAGCCAAGCGGGGCCATCAGCAGCACCAGCAGAGGAGAACCCTCTAACCATCTCGGAGAGAGAAGTGGGTACAGCCTTCGCACGGGTCAACATCCACAAGGCAGCCGGACCTGATGGGATTCCAGGCCGGGTCCTTAAGGCATGTGCAGACCAGCTGGCGGGTGTCTTCGCTGACATCTTTAACCTCTCCCTCTCCCAGGCTGTGGTCCCTGCAGGGTTCAAAATGTCAACCATTGTGCCCATTCCCAAAAAGGCCAAAGTGACATGCCTGAACGACTGGAGACCTGTCGCTCTCACCCCGATCGTCAGCAAGTGCTTCGAGAAACTGGTGAGGGAATACATCAGCTCCACGCTACCTGCCTCGCTGGATCCGTGGCAGTATGCATACCGCAAAAACAGATCCACCGACGACGCTATTGCCATGGCTCTCATGTGTGTGATTGTAGGGCAAAATCTGTAGGAGCAGCGTCTACAAATGTGTTTTGCAAAATACGGTCTGATGGTGGCGCTAGAAGTGATGCATGTGAGAAATGAGGGCTGGATGTTGATGGACCCCCTTGACACCCTTCAGGGACCCCCATAGGTCCCTGACCCACAGTTTGGGAAACAGCCATGGACCCCCTTGACACCCTTCAGGGACCCCCATAGGTCCCCGAACCACAGTTTGGGAAACAGCCATGGACCCCCTTGACACCCTTCAGCGACCACCATAGGTCCCCGAACCACAGTTTGGGAAACAGACATGGACCCCCTTGACACCCTTCAGGGACCCCCATACGTCCCTGACCCAGTTTGGGAAACAGCCATGGACCCCCTTGACACCCTTCAGCGACCACCATAGGTCCCCCAACCACAGTTTGGGAAACAGCCATGGACCCCCTTGACACCCTTCAGGGACCCCCATAGGTCCCCCAACCACAGTTTGGGAAACAGCCATGGACCCCCTTGACACCCTTCAGGGACCCCCATAGGTCCCTGAACTTGACACCCTACAGGGACCCCTGTGGGTCGTTTGGGAACCAGCCATGGACCCCCTAGAAACCCCTCAGGGACCAAAGGGGGTCCCAGAAACACAGTTAGGAAAGCAGTCATGGATCCCCAGGAAACCCTTCAGGGACCAATGCCACTGGCTACCAGCCACCGGCCACTGGCTACCGGCCACCGGCCTCTGGCTACCGGCCTCTGGCTACCGGCCACCGGCCTCTGGCTACCGGCCACCGGCCTCTGGCTACCGGCCACCGGCCTCTGGCTACCGGCCTCCGGCCACCGGCCTCTGGCTACCGGCCTCCGGCCACCGGCCTCTGGCTACCGGCCTCCGGCCACTGGAACCGGCCACTGGCCACTGGGTACCGGCCACCGGCCACTGGCTACCTGGAACCGGCCACTGGGTACCGGCCACCGGCCACTGGCACCGGCCACTGGCACCGTCCACCGGCCACTGGCTACCGGCCACCGGCCACTGGCACCGGCCACTGGCTACCGGCCACCGGCCACTGGCTACCGGCCACCGGCCACTGGCTACCGGCCACCGTCTACCGGCCACCGGCCACTGGCTACCGGCCACCGTCTACCGGCCACCGGCCACTGGCTACCGGCCACCGGCTACCGGCCACCGGCCACTGGCTACCGGCCACCGGCCACTGGCACCGGCCACTGGCTACCGGCCACCGGCCACTGGCACCGGCCACTGGCTACTGGCCACCGGCTACCGGCCACCGGCCACTGGCTACCGGCCACTGGCTACTGGCTACCGGCCACCGGCCACTGGCTACCGGCTACCGGCCACCGGCCACTGGCACCGGCCACTGGCTACCGGCCACCGGCCACTGGCACCGGCCACCGGCCACTGGCTACCGGCCACCGGCCACTGGCTACCGGCCACTGGCACCGGCCACCGGCCACTGGCTACCGGCCACCGGCCACTGGCTACCGGCCACTGGCTACCGGCCACCGTCTACCGGCCACTGGCTACCGGCCACCGTCTACCGGCCACCGGCCACTGGCTACCGGCCACCGGCTACCGGCCACCGGCCACTGGCTACCGGCCACCGGCCACTGGCACCGGCCACTGGCTACCGGCCACCGGCCACCGGCCACTGGCACCGGCCACTGGCTACTGGCCACCGGCTACCGGCCACCGGCCACTGGCTACCGGCCACCGGCCACTGGCTACCGGCCACCGGCCACTGGCTACCGGCCACTGGCTACCGGCTACCGGCCACCGGCCACTGGCACCGGCCACTGGCTACCGGCCACCGGCACCGGCCACCGGCCACTGGCTACCGGCCACCGGCCACTGGCTACCGGCCACTGGCTACCGGCCACTGGGTACCGGCCACCGGCCACTGGCACCGGCCACCGGCCACTGGCTACCGGCCACTGGGTACCGGCCACCGGCCACTGGCACCGGCCACTGGCACCGGCCACCGGCCACTGGCTACCGGCCACTGGGTACCAGCCACCGGCCACTGGCACCGGCCACCGGCCACTGGCACCGGCCACCGGCCACCAGCCACTAGTCACCGGCCACTGGTACCGGCCACCGGCCACTGGTACCGGCCACAGGTACTGGAAAGCGGCCACGGCCGCGGCCGCGTCCGGGCTTTCGCGCTCGCCCTCTCTCCTCTTCTTTCTATGGAAATTAACGTTGTGATGGGAACGATGTACAAAAACGAATTTCACCCACTTTTTTACCTTGTAAACCTGTGATGTGACAATAAACCTGATTCTAATTCTGATGCTGATTCTCCTTTTATCCTCTTTACACTAAATATCTTTGCAGATAATTGCCAATCTACACATTTCATAACATGTTGCAGTGTGATGTGAGCTTGTAGATCTGCTATTTCCGGTGAATGTTTGTCCCAGAATAGGATCACTAGGGTTCATGTGATTAAATTAACACTATAGAGCAGGGCTGTCAAACTCATTTTGATGTCCGGGCAAGATTGGTCAAATGGTGACTTGAGGTGGGCAGGAACCAGTTGCGGACGCACATGCACGCTCACACGCATTCAGTTCACATGCATTGTTTTTCAATCTGTTGTCTTGTCTTGTCTTATTATTATTATTCTCATTATTACCCTTATTATAAACCATTTTAAGTAGAATAATTCAATTTGAAATTAAACAATACCTGGTAATGTGTGTGGGTGGTTAAATAATTACATTTATAGAACAGTGGTGTAAAGTAACTAATTACATTTACTCAAGTACTGTACCTAAAGATTTGAGTTTTACTTTACTAGAGTATTTCCAATTTCCAGAACTTTTACTTCTACTCCACTACATCTCAGTCACTGCTATAACTACAGTATATCACTTTAAAAAATGTTTTATGAAGATTAGCTACTTTAATTATTTACATTAAAATCAAACAATGCAATTTGTAATGAGCCCATCCATTTGAAATAGAACAATTAAATTCATTACCTGGTAATGTGTGAGGTAATGTGTGTGGTTATGATAATGTTCTCATGAGAACGGCCAATAACATTTAATTTTTTTGTTTCTGTTAGCTAATGTGTGCCCATTGTTCTCAGGTTTCAGCTATAGATCACTGTACACAACATTCTTTTTATGCAGGCATACCTTCAACAATGAAACTCAGACAATGAACTCAGTTTAGTCTTTTTTTATTGAAGAGACTTGTACAATAATAATAATAAAAAAATCAGAAAATATCAATGAATCAAAAATAATGACAATGCCTTTTTGGCGATTTTAGAATAGAAAAAAGTAATCTAACAGTAAAAGCTCAGGTCAAAACAACACTTGTTTTTAAGTGTTGCTTCCAGACACCTGACATCTCTTTTATTTAACTAACCTGTCAACATCAGGGACCAGGTTCTGAGCAGTATTAACTTTCATAATGTCATTTAGGTGTGCATGTGTCAACACTGTGCGCAGTTTGGATTTGTTGATGTTCATTACAAAGAAAGCCTGCTCACAGAGGTATGTTGTGCCAAACATACAGAGGATCTTATATATATATATAATATAGACATATAATATAGACATATAATATAGACATAAAAAAGTTAGAGAACCACATATTATAGCAACATAAGTGTTTCAGAAAACTGTTAGGATTTAGGAGACATTTGTAAAGATTTCCATGATTTTTCAAAAATAGCAGATCTACAAGCTCATAGTGCGAGCTCCTCCTTTCTCAGGGCAAGCTCCTGAGAAATAAAAGAAGCAGCTTTGATACATTTATACGTTTTTAACACATATATGATTAATGCTTCTAACTACCTATTACCATTATTATATTTTCAAAATTGGCAAATTTACATGGTGTAGCCAGCATGAAATTTCATCTAAGTCACTTGCTGCTCCCAGACTGTGTGTGTGTGTGTGTGTGTGTGTGTGTGTGTGTGTGTGTGTGTGTCAGACAGACAGACAGACAGACAGACAGAGAGACAGATCAGAGAGTATACTAGCCATTACTACTCGACTAGTTGAATAGACTGTTAACGAGCCAATCAGCCAGAACAGTCCACAGCTGGCTGTGGAATGTTGGCTGACTACCGGGCCATCAGAGTTACTTGCTGCAGCTAGTACCAGCCAGTGGGGGAGGGGGGAGAGCTGCTTGGACTCTCAGCAAGGCAACGTGCAAACTCCGACTATGTCTGTTAGAGGTAGTATCAATTCACTATTTTTAAAAGTATTTCGCGGGCCGCACTGGACCTTTCCGCGGGCCGCAAAATGCCCGCGGACCGCGAGTTTGACACCCCTGCTATAGAGTGTTACTGTGTATAAGAATGGATTATGTTCATTTTTACATGAGTAGTGTAAGAAAAAAACAAGGACAACTGTGAGAATATTATTTACTTTTGTAAACTTTATTGATGCATTTTAACTCTTGTTATAATATTCTTTATAATACTTTGTTCATGTATTTTATAATATTGTGATTCTTTTGGTTTTGTGTGTCTGTAGTGAGTCAGGACATCCGCCACATCTATGCTATTACTCTGTTTGAGGATCACATCTACTGGATAGACAGTAACTCCATCTACAGAGCCAACAAGACTCAGGGAACCAATGAGATCAGTCTCATCAGCATCCTGAACGTACCATCTGACCTCCGCATGTATCACCCCTCTAGACAACCTGAGGGTCTGTACCACCTACTGTATACAACACTCTCACTATTCACTCTCACTGGGGGCGGCCATAGCTGAGTGGTTAGAGAGCCCGGCTGGGCAGCCAGAGGCTCTACAGTAGTTGTAGCAGGTTCCATTCCAGCAATGTGTCCATGTGTGTCCCTGAGCAAGACTCTGAACCCCTAATTACTCCCTGAGTGAATGGCTGCTCACTGATCGTATAGTTATAGGATGAGTAAATGCAGATATATGTGTGCGTGCGCGCACACACACACACACTTGCACGCACGCACGCACACACACACACACACACACACACGCACACGCACGCGCGCGCACGCATATACCGTAATTTCTGGACTATAAGCCGCTACTTTTTTTCCCATGCTTTGAACCCTGCGGCCTATACAACGGTGCGGCTAATCTATGGATTTTTACAGCTAACGGCCACTAGGGGACCTTCTAAATCTATGGATTTTACACCTGCGGCTTATAGTCCAGTGCGGCTTGTATATGTACACATTTGGGTTTTCCCCTAAATTTGGCTGGTGCGGCTTATATTCAGGTGCGCTATATAGTCCGGAAATTACGGTATATATATATGACAAAAAAACACCCCACAGATTTTTATTATCGTATTATAGTTATTGTATTATTTGATCTGTTTTGAAAAGGGTTATAAAAATAGAATGAATTATTATTATTATTATTATTACCCTTATTATTATTAGTTGTAGTAGTAGTAATAATGTGAAATTTATAGTTCTGTTGCTTGATTCTGATTGGCTGAGCCTCATTGTAAAATACTCAATAACCACACATATGGACATGTATGTTGTATCACTGCTCCAATATCTTGTTTACAATATTCACCATAACTTTCCATGAATGACTTACTGTTTGTGATTTAGTTTTTCCTATAGCAAGAGGAGCATTTACAGTGCAACCTCCTTTCTTTCTTTATTGCAAAATTGATATTAAATACAGTTTTAACACATTGATTGCCAAGATCGCATATATGCGTTCTATTGTCTTTTCATTGGTATAAGGTATATTGCAACCTTCCTCAACCTGTGTATTAATATTAAGCTTCTATGATAATAGAAAAGTCACATGATCGTAAAAGTCACATGATCTGAGCAAAACACTACAAAGTCGGCTGCAGAGTCACAGTCCCTGTGGCATTCTAAACAAACAGCGAGCAGAGACGGAGAGACAAAGAGACTGAGAGAGAAAGAGAGTGAGCGATCGAGAGAGAGAAAGTTTGGAGTTAGGTAAGGTTAGGAGAGGTGCGAGATATATATAGGTGACAGTAAGACGTTTATATAGTATATAGGTGAGAGTTAGGCGTAACATAGATTTATAGGTGAGAGTTAGGCGTACATAGATATATAGGTGAGAGAGTTATGCGTACAGATTTATAGGTGAGAGTCGGGAGTATAGTTTTTAGGCGAGAGTAGGAAAGATGCGAGGAAGGAAATGCAAGGCCAAACGGCCTCGGAGGGACCCGACCCAAAGAACTATTTTGGAGACTATGTCCTTCACTGCTCCCTCGGGAGCACCACCACGACCTGTGGAGGACGTGAAGCCGTCGGCGGTGGCGTCTCCCCCGCGACCACCTTCGCCACCTGGGGGATCCGAGGAGGTGAAGGCGGTGTCTCTCACTGCCCCCGAGGGATCTGAGGACGTGAAGCCATCTCTGTCTGTGAAAGACACCGATGCCTTCCCTCAGAACCCTCGTGGCGACCACCTCCGCCGCGACCACCTCCGCCGCGACCACCTCCGCCATCGGGGGGATCCGAGGAGGTGAAGACTGCCCCCGAGGGATATGAGGAGACATCGGTGTCTTTCACCGCCCCCCGGCGCCGGCGTCCACCGCGACCACCTGCGCCACGTGAGGAGGTATCGGAGGACACGAACACACCGGTACCAGACATCGATACTGGGGTCCAGGTGTGTCGTAGCGGCAGACAGAGGACCGCGTCGTATCGCCCAGACCCAGATACTACTGACGGTGAAGGGAGCTCGGATTCCGAAGCCCAAGGAAACGATGTCTGTCTCCGTTTACCAGTGGTAAGAATATATATATATATATATATATATATATATATATATATATATATATATATATATATATTTGTATCATATTTTACCTTTTGGTTGCGCTCTGAAAATAGCAGATCTACAAGCTCACAACGCCTCGCGCTGCGACGCGTTGTGAGCTTGTAAATCGGCTATTTTTTACCTGATATTTGTATAAAGTCTGTGTGGGGCACTACTTACTTATATGAACTTTATATCAACATATAAAATGGCACCAAACAATTATTCTGTATCTATCTATATACATGTGATTTATTTGATGTTGACGATGTAGCCTCTGAATTTTTTTAGGTGTAGATCTGTTTTTTTTTTTTTCCGAGGGGTGTGGGGGGGGGGGGGGGGGGGGGGGGTTGGCATACTTCAAAGGGAAGAGGTCATGTCATGACAACAAATGTTTCGATGCAGTTATGGGTCGACATGAGGCCATGTCAACAATGATTTTCAAATTTTCATTTTTCTATGACAACAGATGCAGCAGGCTTGTAGATCTGGCTTTAGTTTTTGGCGCGGAGGCCAGGTGCACCGAGGCCCCCACCATCATAATAAAATTCATCAAAGGGGGACTAAGGTCACCTTATTGAATTATTGAATTTCAATACACACATTAATCATGTCACCAAGATTGCTTTCTTTCATCTTAGAAATATTGCACGAATTAGAGACTATCTGTCGTTAGACGATGCAAAAACGCTGATCCACGCTTTTGTTTTCTCTCGGCTTGATTACTGCAACGCACTCTACTCTGGCCTGCCAAAGAAAACAACTGACAGATTACAACTTGTTCAAAATGCGGCAGCCAGAATTTTAACTAAAACCAGGATGAGAGAACATATCACTCCAGTTCTAGCTTCACTACACTGGCTCCCGGTTGTTTTTAGGATTGATTTTAAAATTCTTTTAATAGTTTATAAAGCTCTAAATGGTCTGACACCCTCCTACCTCTCTGACTGCCTAGAGAGATATGTTCCAAACCGGGCCCTCAGGTCTTCAAGTGCTGACCTGCTCGAGGTGCCTACAATGACATATAAAAAATACGGTGAAGCAGCATTCTGCTTTTACGGACCGACAGTGTGGAATAAACTCCCATTACACTTAAGACAGGCAGCCTCTGTCGATAGCTTTAAAGCACAGCTCAAGACCTATTACTTCACTCTTGCTTTTAGCTGATTCTTTGGTTGATTTTTAATTCCTCACTGTATTCCCTATTTTAATGTTGTTTTATGCCTTTGCTTTTGTTTTGTGTGAGTGGAAGAGAGAGTCACGGTAGTTAAAAGACAAGAGTCTGATAACTCCATCCGGAGGATTTAGTGAATTATCCTCTGGGGCACGTCGACACGTGGTGGACCCTCCAGGGCAGATCCTTTTGTCTATGTTTAGTCTATATATCTTGTATAACCCCGATATCATTCTCAGGGGTGTACGGTGTGTGGTTTGGATGTGATAAGTTAGCAGATCCCCTGGGCTAGTCCACACGTGGTAAACATGGTGAAAATATATTACTAAGGTGTAATAGTGACAATTGTGTGAAGATATATTACTAAGGTACACAAGGTACACATGTAATATTGGCAATTGTGTGAAGTGTGGATATTTCTTTAGCTGTGTTGTAGAGGACAGTGGCCACTACATTTAAGTTATATCCATTTGTGTTGTAGTTGTGTAGTGGCGAGGGCCACTGCATTTTACTGCATTTTACTGCTTTTATTTTATTTTATTTTATTTTTGTTTGCTTTATTGTTAAATTGGTTCTAACTGTAATTGTATTCTTGCTCTGTAAAGCACTTTGAGCTGCATTTCATGTCATGAAAGGTGCTATACAAATAAAGTTTATTATTATTATTATTATTATTATGTCCACAACATCAACAGCGGATCTTGTTTACTTTCAGACGATGGCTATGTGTCTGATGGTGCAAAGGAGTCGTCATCTCATCATACACAATCTGCTATTTGTAGGAAAGGTATGACTTGTAAGACTACTCAGGTAGACAAGACACTTGTCTGCCTGAGTCTGTTTCAAACATTTTCTGTAGACAGTAGACTGTTGGTTTTATATCATAGATGGCATTTGGCAAGAGCTAGACAAAGACCTAAATGACACATTGACCTAATGAACAAACAATGAGTTTGGAATTTCTTAAGATTATGACACTGTGTGTCATAATCTGAAGAAAACCTGGACATACAATATAGACAAACATTACAGTACAATGTGTACAAATGCACACACTCAAGAGTTTATGGGGGACTGACATTCAGTAATTGGGTATTGTGATCAAAATAAGGCCGTAAGACTGTTTCACTCTCTAAAAAGTCTAACATTTTCTGATTTGATTGGTTTTATATCATGTTCTTACTTATTTCTGCCAGTAATGTCACACACACAATGATATGTTGTGCCATTTTGTACTTATTTGATGTATATAATATTATTGCATTCAGATTTACCACAGTAATACAAAATGGCTAAAACCCCACTCTGCAATGATAAATGTCCACAAGTTCCACAAAGTAATGCACCACCAGCGTGACACATGCTGGCAGTGAAAATAATTGTACATCTTATTTACCAAACTATTTTATGTTTTACTGTGATTTCAGACATGATGGAGTAGGACGAAGCAGGACCATTGTCTTCAACCGCAGTACCACCTGTCGGCCGTAAAAGAGGTAAGAATGTTTTCTTTTCATCATCCCAGCTGTACCACACAATTACTGTACCACACGATTTTGACAGCACATTTTGATTCAGTTTTAGTCATAGTCTGTTGAATAAAATTCCTTTAGTTTTAGTCATATTTTCATATAAATCAACACTGCCACACAAATAAAAAAATATGTATTTTATGGTAATTGTGTATTTCTATAATTCACAGGACGTGGTGGCAGGCCCCCAGCTGTAGAGCCTGTGTGGAAGGACACAGATTGGCAACCTAGGGCGGACATCCCCTTCACCACTATTCCAGGTCCTCGCAACGCTGCAGCTGAGCTACAGTCCACCAATCCTGTGGACTTTCTGACGCTTTTCCTGACGGATGAGCTGCTAGGGATGATATGTGAGCAAACAAACATTTATGCTGAAGTGTTCATCAGGGCCAGGGGTGAAGAAGAAGAGGAGCAGCATCCACAAAGCAGAGTAAAGGATTGGAAACCGGTAACAGTGGGAGAACTGAAAAACATTTTCGCCCTCTTGTTCCTCACTGGCCTTGTGCGAAAGCCTGAACTAGCGTACTATTGGTCGACCGATGAGCCTATACTCACACCGTTCTTCGGCAAAAACATGTCACGGAACAGGTTCCAGATTATCTGGCGGTTTCTCCACTTCACAAACAATGAGGCTGATGCTGCAGCTGCTGCCGAGGCTAACGGTGAGGTTGCTGTGGTTGACAGGCTGTCCAAAATCAACCCGGTCTTGCTCTACCTAACAGACGAATTCAAGGAGATGTTTGTTCCAGGTCGCAACATCAGCATCGATGAGGGGATGCTTCTGTGGAGGGGACGCCTAGCCTTCAGAGTGTACAACCCACAGAAGCCCACCAAGTATGGAATAAAGTCATACATTCTGTGTGATTCTGGAACGGGGTACTGCTACAGCATGAAGCCATATTCTGGACAGTACGCTTCCCTAACAGACACAGTCACTTTTCTGTTGCAGGGTCTTACTCCTCCTGAAGAACAACACGTATGCCTGTGGTACTATGAGGCTAAGAAGAGGTGAACCACAAGCCATGAGGGATGTGACGATGTCCAGCCTGAAAGTGGGAGAACTGAAGATGCTTCAAATGGCAAAGTGATTGATCACAACACAGCACAAGGATGAGATGGGGACCCAGCTGGTGAGGCAGAAACACCACAAAAACAAAGTGCCACAGGAGAAGCCAGTTTGTGTCCTTGAATACAATAAGAGCATGAATGCAGTGGACAGGCTGGACCAAAACCTAAGCTACTATCCCTTCATCAGGAAGACAGCCAAGTGGAGCAACAAGTTTGTGGTCTACCTGTTCCAAATCTGCATGTACAACACATTCACACTCCACAAGGCAAGGAATCCAGGTGGCGACTGTAAATGCATGTATGACTTCATCCTCAGTGTTGTCAAGTCCTGGACCACTGTGAGATATGCCCCAGCGGAAGCAGATGATGCCCCACAAGATGTCCCAGCAGACCCACCTGTCCAACCCCCGGATTTATTATTTATTATGCTCTGAGCCAGCCAACAGTTGGCAGTAAATGTGCTGCTACTTTTCCGCTTGTGCAGCATCCAAGATGCTTGTTTTGTTTATTTTTTACAAACTGTGACTCGGCCAGGCAAAACACACAATGATGATATATTGTGTCATTTTGTACTGCATTTGATGTATATAACTTTGAAAGGGAGTTGTACTTGAAATTGCATGTGAAAAAGCCATATAAAGTGTGTTCAAATGAAATCACTTGTCTGCCTGAGTCCGTTTCAAACATTTTCTGTAGACAGTAGACTGTTGGTTTTATATCATAGATGGCATTTGGCAAGAGCTAGACAAAGACCTAAATGACACATTGACCTAATGAACAAACATTGAGTTTGGAATGAGCAGAACTAGCAGGTATGTAACTCTTGTGTGTACACATGGAACCAGTGAAATCAGTGTCCTAATCTGAAGAAAACCTGGACATACAATATAGACAAACACATAAAGAGCTAGCCCTAAATGACCATTACAGTACAATGTGTACAAATGGTTCCATTTGCACACACTCAAGAGTTATGGGGGACTGCCATTCAGTAATTCGGTGTTGTGATCAAAATAAGGCTGTATATAAGACTGTTTCACTCTCTAAAAAGTCAAACATTTTCTGATTTGATTGGTTTCATATCATAGATGGCATCTGGCATCGTTCTTACTTATTTCTGCCAGTAATGTCACACGCACAATGATATGTTGTGTCATTTTGTACTTACTTGATGTGTATAACTTTGAAAAGAAAAAAACATTGAGTTTGGAATGAGCAGAACTAGCAGGTCTGTAACTCTAAAAAACAAATGGAATCAGTGAAATCAGTGTCATACATAATCTGAAGAAAACCTGGACATACAATATAGACAAACACATAAAGAGCAATCTTCGCTCAGTATGCCTAGAAGTATGTCTATAGTAAGTGTTGTGCTGTCACTCACAGGTTCTTTTTACCCTATGCTCACTATCTAAGCGTTGACTATTTCTTCTTTGTCATGAAGACAAAGTGAAGCTTCTATTTTGCTTCAGCCGTGAGTCTTTCAGTCACATACTGTATAGAGTACACAGGTAGTAATGACAGGAAACATCAACTGACATCAGGGGTCATCAATATGTCTGTATTGGATGGATGGATGGATGGATCTGTCACAATTTAGGAGGACCCCCTCTGGTGGTCAAATTAAATCCTTACATTTTTCAAGTTGGAACATTGTTTAGGAGATAGGCCAGTGCAAAACCTCTCCCAGTGTGTGTGAAAAATTATAATAAAGTGTAAAAACAAAATCAAAGATTTGGCACAGATAAGGCCAAGTCTTGACACACACACACACACACACACACACACACACACACACACACACACACACACACACACACACACACACACAGATACACAGATGAAATGGTGTGTGTCATTTTGTACTTCTTTTGATATTATAACTTTGAAAAGAAAAACGTTGAAATGAGCTTGAGATACACGTTTATCAACAAGATACACGTTGATAAACATTGAGATGTGAAAAAGCTATATAAAAGTATATTCAAAAGCACTTTCTCAGTGTTGTTAGTTTGAAGACAACTACTGTGCAGATGTCTGATGTCAATAATGTGTCACTGAAGGTGAAAATATAAGGGTCTAATCACTGTTCTGCCTGAGAGAGACTGTTTCACAAAAACCTCATTATCTCAGCTTTTTGTTTTAGGTGAAAACAAGCTATATTCAACTACCAATAGCTAAAGAACAGATGCTAGGAACTCACTTTTTCTGGTTAAAGTAGAGATTCTGATATTTGTTTTGAGGTATTCCATGTGTTCATAGTCCTAGCAAAAAATATTCTGTGGGTCTTGATAGACTTGTCTGAATGCTCAAAAATGTCTGGCAAGGGCAGCTATGGCTGGTGTTTTAACTCTGGCAGTCAATGTGTTACTTGAGTTGTCTATGATTGTCATGTTGCCATATATGGTGTTTTATCAAAGCAATAAACCATGTGAGGTGGTGGTTTACAGTGATTGTAGAACAGTTAGAGGGTTGTTGTCACTCTGCTCTGCATCGTTCCTAACAACACCTCATAGCTGCTCTAAACTCACATTAAACCACAGCCTGGTGTGGCTTATTGCTTTATTCTAACATATAGGTGTGTGTTCTCATGTTTGTTCCATGTGTGCATGTTTTCTCCACCCTGCAGTGGCCGGTCACCCGTGTCAGACCAACAATGGAGGCTGCAGTAACCTGTGTCTGCTCTCACCTGGAGGAGGCTACAAGTGTTCCTGTCCCGCCCACTTCTACTTGGCAGCTGATGGCAAGCAGTGCATGTCCAACTGCACTGCCAGCCAGGTGATTCACCTCGCCTTCACTTGTGTTTACGCTGTATGACTTTATGTCTCATGTCTGCTTTTGATACATTACTGATTCTAAACATAATCCTCTGTCTCCCCCATCAGTTTGTTTGTAAGACCTACAAGTGCATTCCGTTGTCATGGAAATGTGACACAGTAGATGACTGTGGGGACCGGTCAGACGAACCTGCAGACTGCTGTGAGTTGAGACAGAAATATTACCTCATTATTCATGCTTTATTATCAGTGTTGACACTAATGTGTTACTTTATAATGCAACTACTTTTTTGTGTTAACTAGTAACTAATTACTTATTTTTCCAGTTTGATCATGTTGTTACAATTACTGACATTTAAATGGCCACGATACCCGTTACTTCATGTGAAAATAGCCAACAGCTTCAGAGGATTAAAGGTTTATTATGATCTGACTTCTACTCTCACACTACCTGTCTGTGACGACCTGTCTGTGACCTCTCCTCTGCTCACTACAGCTGTGGGACTTGATCCAGTCACCATGTTGTTGTTAAGATAGGACTGAGGGTCCAGTCACCATGTTGTTGTTAAGATAGGACTGAGGGTCCAGTCACCATGTTGTTAAGATAGGACTGAGGGTCCAGTCACCATGTTGTTGTTAAGATAGGACTGAGGGTCCAGTCACCATGTTGTTTTTAAGATAGGACTGAGGGTCCAGTCACCATGTTGTTGTTAAGATAGGACTGAGGGTCCAGTCACCATGTTGTTTTTAAGATAGGACTGAGGGTCCAGTCACCATGTTGTTGTTAAGATAGGACTGAGGGTCCAGTCACCATGTTGTTAAGATAGGACTGAGGGTCCAGTCACCATGTTGTTGTTAAGATAGGACTGAGGGTCCAGTCACCATGTTGTTTTTAAGATAGGACTGAGGGTCCAGTCACCATGTTATTAAGATAGGACTGAGGGTCCAGTCACCATGTTGTTGTTAAGATAGGACTGAGGGTCCTGTGTGTGTGTGTGTGTGTGTGTGTGTGTGTGTGTGTGTGTGTGTGTGTGTGTGTGTGTGTGTGTGTGTGTGTGTGTGTGTGTGTGTGTGTGTGTGTGTGTGTGTGTGTGTGTGTGTGTGTGTGTGTGTGTGTGTGTGTGTGTGTGTGTGTGTGTGTGTGTGTGTGTGTGTGCGTGCGTGCGTGCGTGCGTGCGTGCGCGGTCATCATGGTGCACAGAGGGGTCAAGGGTTAGATATATTATACACAGCTTAGTATGGAGTCTATTTTCAGACCCCCATCTGAAAATACTTAGAGGTTTGTGTTGTTAAAATGATCCAAAAATATTCCACATTTTTTGAAAATAGTCAATCTACAAGCTCACAATATGTCGCATTGTGACTTGTTGTGAGCTTGCATATAGTTAACCCTAACCCTTCTTTCATTTATTTTATTATTACGTCCTGCTGAATGGTGTGAAGCCTTTGTTGTCTCTGGTCCCACTTGGAAGAGACTCTCCTCTGAAGGTGGTCTGTATAGAGGACAGGTGGTCTATGTGTTGTGAAGGTGGTCTGTACAGAGGACAGGTGGTCTATGTGTTGTGAAGGTGGTCTGTACAGAGGACAGGTGGTCTATGTGTTGTGAAGGTGGTCTGTACAGAGGACAGGTGGTCTATGTGTTGTGAAGGTGGTCTGTACAGAGGACAGGTGGTCTATGTGTTGTGAAGGTGGTCTGTACAGAGGACAGGTGGTTTATGTGTTGTGAAGGTGGTCTGTACAGAGGACAGGTGGTCTATGTGTTGTGAAGGTGGTCTGTACAGAGGACAGGTGGTCTATGTGTTGTGAAGGTGGTCTGTACAGAGGACAGGTGGTCTATGTGTTGTGAAGGTGGTCTGTACAGAGGACAGGTGGTCTATGTGTTGTGAAGGTGGTCTGTACAGAGGACAGGTGGTTTATGTGTTGTGAAGGTGGTCTGTACGGAGGACAGGGGGTGATTATTCTCACTGTTACAGATATGTACATAGAGATCATCATGATGATGACAATATATCATCATCATTCCTAAATATTCCTGGTCATGATCATGACCAGTGTTGGGTAACGTTACTTTTAAAAGTAACTTGTTAAGTTACAGGATTACCGCTATTAAAACGTATTCCGATACATTGCAGGATGAGAAAAGTAACCTGTTAGATTATTTGTGCGTTACCGACAATTCTAAAACCCCTCTGTGAGGAAGTTTGATAACCCGTATGTTTTATGGTGTTATCCTGGTTAGTGTGAATGATTTTACTTGTATATCTTTTACCAAAATTAAATCAAATCAAATCATATCAAATCAAAAGCCAGCCTACCGGAGTGACCACTATTGTTGTGGAGGTGGAGCTGTGCTGGACTTCATCAAGGCTATTTGCATTGACTTCTCCTCCTTTCACCAATAAATACATAAATAGTGTGAATACTTCCACGACTAGGTTAACCTAAGGTTAACCTCTCTGTCTTCTCTCAGTATCTGCCATGATGTGATGTCGCACAGGAGCAGTGTTGGGCATAACAGCGTTTAAATAAACGGCGTTACCTAACGCCGTTATTTTTTTCAGTAACGAGTAATCTAATTAATTACAATTTCCATCGTGACAACGCCATTACCGTTACTGACAATGAAATGTGCTCCGTTACTATGTCAAGCGTCCCCAAGCTTTCTGTTACCACGGGCCGGCTGACAGTGTGTGTGTGTGTGTGTGTGTGTGTGTGTGTGTGTGTGTGTGTGCGCGCATCGCCAGTACAGGCTGGGGCTGCTGCTCCGCTGCTGCAAACATGACACGGTTAGAAAAAATACCAAGGATACGACAGTGATGTCTCTTACTTTTTGCTGTTACGCAACCAGGAAGTAACACGGACTCTACGCTGTTTAAGCAGTGACATGTGACATAACATCACTGACGAATCCTTGGTATTTATATCTTCATGGGTATTTATTACACACAAACCCAGCGCAGCGCACACACAAACAAACTAAGTTTAACAACCAGACCAGTAGAGAAGAGATGGCGAGTCACGAGCAATCCGACAAGATGGCTTTCACAAATTGGCGGTACAAGCACTACTTCACCTTTATTGAAAGGAAAGGAAAGAATGTACACGTGAAGTGCACGTTGTGTGCCGGGGGGAAGCGTTTGTCCACGTCTGTCCAAAGCAACTCCAATTTAGTGTGTGTGTGTGTGTGTGTGTGTGTGTGTGTGTGTGTGTGTGTGTGTGTGTGTGTGTGTGTGTGTGTGTGTGTGTGTGTGTGTGTGTGTGTGTGTGTGTGTGTGTGTGTGTGTGTGTGTGCGTGTGTCTGCGTGTGTGTGTGTGTGACAGCCAGTTTATGTCTTTAATTCACACTAGTGTTAAAAGCACTTGTTGTTGTTTAACTGTCTACTTCTGCTCAAAGAAAATACTTGAAGTAGGCTACAGTATTGTCTACCAGTACCATACCAGTTGTCTTGTCTGAAGTTGTAACTAAGACAGTTTTTCTTTAATTTACACTAAAAGCACTGTAGTGTAGTCCAGTGTTGTTCTTTATAGTTGACAAATGTATGTGAACATGTTGCTCTGTAAAGCTTTAAACCACATTAAGGAAGAATTTTTACTAGCACAACTGTCACTGAATGGAAAATAGGTTACTTTAAAAAAAAACTTATTTCAACATATTGACACTTAAAAACTGGACACCACTGGTGTAGGCAATTACACCTGTTTTACTGTTGTTATCTACCAGTTGCTGTGCGTTGAGGTGCAATAAATATTATATTGAAGTGCAATACATATATTGAAGTTTATTTCTCCCTCATGGCAAAGGTTATTATATGTAAGTAGTAAGTACCTGTCTATGCTGTTCTACTATGCACCTGGCTTGTGAAACCTGCTCCCAAAAACAATCATAATTCTTTGACATATTACAACTTTTTCACGCAAATAGTTACTTTTCCTAGTAACTAGTTACTTTTACAATAGAGTAATTCAGTTACTAACTCAGTTACTTTTTTGGAGAAGTAACTAGTAACTATAACTAATTACGTTTTTAAAGTAACGCGCCCAACACTGCACAGGAGTGGCAAATTAATGTAATAAAAACAAGACCAGCCAGCCGGCCCGTTGTGTGTTACACCATGATAGTGACCCATTGAATACAGAGCAGAATAGAATGATAACGCAATCACCACAGCCTGCTGACCCGGTCACCAATTTCTGTGTAACATCCGTGCAAGTCTCCGTCGCGTGGACAGAGACGAGCTAGTTCATTGATCAGGAAACCTCACACATGTGTCGGATGGATTTTCCTTTTCATTTGTGGCAACAAATTAGATTTTAAATGTAACTAAGTAACGCCATTATTTTGGAAAATTAGTAACCTATTACTCTAATTGTAAACTAACGCTGTTAGGTTACTCGTTACGTAAAAAGTATTCTAAGTATTCTGTTACAGTAACAGCGTTAATTTTAACCCCCAACACTGGTTATGACCCTATAGGTCACATGTGTGGGTCTTTCACGCAGGCTGAAACACCACCCTGACCCTTCCTCTTTGCCTGGCCTACTTGTTGTTAACTAGTTGTACAAACTCTTGTTTTATTGTTTTATGGTTTTATTGGATCTTGTTTATTTGATAGTTATTTGTTTTATCTCTTGCTCATTTGATGTTCCTATTTGTCTCATCTGTTTATGAAAGTAGGAAGCTGATATATTGCACTTTTACCTATAGGTAAGGTATACTCTTAGTTGCTTGTTTTAGAAGAGAATGCACTTAAGACTGCTGGTGATTAGTAGTTTTCGTTCCCTACCTATGTTGAATGCACTTATTGTAAGTCGCTTTGGATAAAAGCGTCTGTTAAATGACTGTAATGTAATGTAATGTGTATTTCCCTGGGTGGTGTTTTTGTCCTGTGAATGGCTCCTCCCCCTCATTGGTATGGAGGATTGAGTGGTGCTGATTGGTTACCAGCTGGTGTGTGAGTGGTGATTGGTTGTGGTTGGTTGAGTGTGAGTGGTTGATTACTGGGCGGAACTAGCTGGTGATTGGCTCCTATAACGATGGGCTCAACTATAAAGCTGGAGGTCACCAGTCCTCTGATGGTGTGTGTGTGTGTGTGTGTGTGTGTGTGTGTGTGTGTGTGTGTGTGTGTGTGTGTGTGTGTGTGTGTGTGTGTGTGTGTGTGTGTGTGTGTGTGTGTGTGTGTGTGTGAGAGATTCCTAAATGTTTCGAAAATAGCCAATCTACAAGCTCACAATGTGTGGCATCGTATAAAGTATACACACTGTACATTATCATGTTGGCCATAGACTCTAACAGACAGCCCCGAGGTGAAAAGGGTGACAACATGCTGTTTTTTTTCGGGTCAGGTGTCACACTATTGCCCTATTTGGATTCAAAACGGCTAGTGGAAGCTGAAAAGCTACAAGTTTGCATGTCTGAATAATGCAAAAACTGAAATATTTGTTTGCATTTGCTTTTTTTCTCCCCCATATATTTTCATAATAAAAAGTGCGTATCGTATCGAAGTTGTGTGCCCAATATCGTATCGTATCGTTTCGTGAAATTAGTGTATCGGCACACCCCTAGTGTGTGTGTATATATATATACCGTATATATATATATATAATTATATATATATATATACCTATATACCGTATATCTAGGTGTGCCCTGGGATCTTTTGGCTATGCCAGGTGTGCCTTGGCACAAAAAAGGTTGATAAACACTGCCATAGAGCACCGAAGTCCTGACGTCACTACCAGTAGAGGGCGCTTTTTGCAGAATCTTAGATCGCTTCATATAAGAACTGTGTTCCAAAAATAAACACGCCACCCCTGCGATTTTACTCATAAGGATATAAAGCATCGACTGAAGGTGTAAATGTACACATTTACCCAAAGAGTAACACAATATAAACACTAGAAACGAGTCAAACAACCCAAAGACTACATTTCCCATGAACGCGTCTGCTGTAGGGACAGTGATATTAGACCCGGAAGTAGTAGTTCTTAAGACTTTTAAGGCAGAATTCATTCAATTTTCGCCAGAAACAGGCTGTATCAAATATGAATGAATATCATAAACGATGCAGAGCCACCCCCCTGACAAAAACGCTGGGGTGGTGTATTTATTTTTGGAACACAGTTCTTATATGACGTGATCTAAGATTCCCAAATGGGGATTTCAACACAAAAAATAAAGCCACAATGGGGGTCTGGTACTCAAACTTTAGAATTTCAAGGAACCTCAGTTTGGTATGCAGTAGACCACACTGGTCTTTAGGCTATTCTGTTTTATAAGCATGGCAGTATTTTGCGAAAATAGAATCATTGTAAAAAATCACAACAATGTAATTTTTGTGTGAGGTGTGATGTGTTGTAACAGTGGGCAATATTTTAATTGTGTTGCATCAAGTTTCTATGGAGTTGACAGCTAACTGAAAGGTGATAATGGGGGAGTGATTAGAGGAGTGGCTAGGGGTTGAATAAATTACTCATTGTTCACGCCCATTACCAGGCCCTGAGGGGTTCTAGAAGTGCTAATTCGTAGAAGGGATTTTGGACTATTATTGTTTAAACAGATTCAAATAAGCATATCTTCTTCAAATATGTTCCCTTTCAATGAATGACACGTCATTTGAAAGCTTACATTCTACACTTTCATAATCTGTAAAAAGATGAAAAAAATAAGAAAAATAAATAATAATAATAATAATAATAGCTTGAATTTAAATAGCGCCTTTCATAAACCCAAGGACGCTTAAAAATGACCATGAGATTATTTATTGATTTATTGTTGTTTCGTTTTTTGGGGTGGGGTGGGGGGGGGGGGTGAATGTGCATACTGGTGCTCTGAGGGGGTTTAGGTATTATGTATTATCTCCGCCAGGACGGACGGCTGAAGGCCAGAGTCTACGATTTCACCTCTATTCATCCGTGTGTCTGTGAGCTAATCTCCGGAACCGTAGGACCGATTGGCGTGAAACTTGGTACGCACACTTCCTGGAGGTCAAGGAAGAACCTCTGACCCAAAGTTTCATTTCGGCCTGTTATAGCGCCACCAGGAGGCCGATTTTTGTAAACCATATTTTCTGATATTACTTCTACAGATTTCAAATCATGAACACAGTTCATGAGCACAGCGTCCGATTGCTGTGAAACTTTAAACACATCCATGCATGTTATACATGCATGTTATATTATGTATGTACGTTATAATTATCTCACTCATTGTCTTCATCAGTGAGTGTTGAACTCTAGGATGACATCAAAGTACATGTTAACTTTGTAGTCACTCTTAGCTCTCACAGGGAGCTCTGCAGCACAAATGTCCTTTTCTTGAGGCCACTTGACCTCCTGAAAACTTCTCTCATGTTATTGGACAACTTGTCAGGCGTGTTCCACAGCCAACTGAGTTTGAAGGATAATTATATTAGTTTAGTGAAACAATTCAATTCAATTCAAAATGTATTCCAGACACACAGGGGGTCCATATTTCATACAGATAAAAACAAACAGATTAAGAAAGTAAAAAAAAAAATAGATAAAAACACAAATTACATACAAATCACACATAAAGACTATTTCTCCAGTGATTCCGTAGTCTGGATGAGTACTTTTCCCAGGATTGACTAAATCCTCAATAATACTATTCCTGGACTCATCCAGGCGAGACATGAACCCATACATAGAGTGCCTTAAAAGAGCCTCACAGGTGTGTATACCACTTGTCACAAATAAGTGACTGGCACTATGCCATCTGGGGACCTTAAGTAGAATCCTCAAGGCATCATTGTATGCTACCTTGAGCCTCCGCATACTACCCTTCTTGTATGAGCTCCACAAGAAGGCTGTATACATGGGAGTGCAGAATGCTTTAAATAGAGCACATTTAACAGGATTAGAACACATGCTGAACCTTCGAAGCAGCATATTGGCCTGGGCATATAGTATGCGGCACTGCCTAGAGATATCTCTATCATCTTGGAGGTTATCAGTAAATATGTGGCCCAGATACTTAATTTCCTGACACAATGAAAGAGGACTGTTACTTAAAGAAAAGGCTGGAAAAGCCAATTTCATGTCATCCTTACTTCTCACAATCATGACACTACTTTTTTTTGCATTATATATAATGTCATGATCAGTGCCATACTTAGAGCAAATTTTCAGTAGCTGTTGTAATCCTCCACTGTATGGACTTAGTACAACCAGGTCATCAGCATACATCAGGTGATTGATAATAGTGTTTCCTACCATACATCCCGTGTTGCACATATTTAGTTCAACTGATAGATCATTCATATAGACGTTGAATAAGACAGGGGACAAAATCCCCCCTTGGCGTACCCCATTACTAACAGAGAATTGGGCGGATAATGCATTGCCCCATTTGACATGCATTTTCTGATTTGCATACCAAAACACCAGTATACAGTACGTACAATGAGTTTTGGTGTGCCTCTATCAAGCAGTTTCTGAAACAGTTTTAGATGGTTGATCCTATCAAAAGCTCGAGATACATCAATGAAGCATAGGAAAACAGTAGAATTATGGTTACTGTAGTTGGCAATTAGTTCCTTAAGTGCAAATATGCATAAGTCTGTTCCGTGTTTATTTTTTAATCCAAACTGGTTATCAGCAGTCAGGACATATAGTTCCAGGCGCTCAAGCAGTATTCTCTCCAAGACTTTGGAGAGGATGCTTGCTGAATAGGTCTATAGTTGTCAATGCTGTTAAGTTTCCCTGCCTTGTCAAAAGGACATCTTGTCCTGTATTTCAACAGATAAACCACAACAACCAACCAGCTGTTACACTGAAGCAAATTTAGGTTTTATGTTTCTCCTCAGCTCTCCAGAATGAACCAACACACAACACAACAGGTCTGTCTGTCTGTCTGTCTGTCTGTCTGTCTGTCTGTCTGTCGCTCTGTCTGTCTGTCTGTCTGTCTGCCTGTCTGTCTGTCTGTCTGTCTGTCTGTCTGTCTGTCTGTCTGTCTGTCTGTCTGTCTGTCTGTCTGTCTGTCTGTCGCTCTGCCTTTCTGTCGCTCTGCCTTTCTGTCGCTCTGCCTTTCTGTCTGTCTGTCTGTCTGTCTGTGTTTAATTAAATCGCAGCCCCTTAAAATTCTGCTCATATTGTAACCAGTGAAATATGTATATATTTGTATGTAAAGTGAATAAAAGGTGAGTCAGTAAATACAGCAGCTTCACTGTGTCAGTGATGTGTTTGACAAAGAGAGGAAGCACATCCCAACCTTTTTAAACATGGTGATCAATAAGTTTACATTTATAAGGTTATTTATGGATCAATATGTTACGTTTATGAGCGTATTAACCCATTAAGACCTGAGGCCCATTCTACACATGCCTTCTAAATCAGTAGTTCTCAAACTGCTGCGTGCCAAGGACCCCCAAAATGATTGTATTTGGATGCGGACCTCCATCTGAAAATGTCTTGTGCCAGGGACCCCCAGAAGAGAAGATTTGTGTTAAAATACATCTGAATGATTCAAAACATTCAAAAATGAGCGTGGCACAAAGTGACGTACTGTGAGCTAATAGCCAACGCTAAAATATAAAATGAAACAGATTCTTTCCCGGTTTTTGTATATTTTTAAAGGTAAAGCAACTCAAATGTAATGTCTCACTTTCTCCAGAGGTGGAGCCCTTCCTCATCGTAGCCACCGCCTCCAACCTGATGAAGATCAGCTTGGACGGCTCCAGCTCCACAGAGCTCAAACAGGTGAAAACCATTAGACATAACAACACATCCTATGTAATCCTATACAATATTCTACACACACTGCTTTTGACAAGCTGGAATGTATTCCTGTCTGAGACTAACACAACTGATGTGGTGTGACAGAACTTGAAGTGGGTGAAGGCTCTGGACTTTGACTATCAGCAGCAGATGATCTACTGGATAGAATGGGACCCTAACCCCTATAGGATGACCCATCCCACCATGATCAGTCGCATGCACATCATTGGCAGAGACGTCCAGGTCAGTGTGACAATGACAACGATGAGGATGAATGACAGGGAAGAGAAACTGAATTCAAATTACTTACAGAACATGTGTATTTATACTTGTATTTAAAATAATAAAATACTTTGTGACATCAGTGTTAAATATAAAAGCAGAAAACATGGTGTCTGGTGTTTCAGTCAGTTAGTGTACAGACCATGTGAGGATGTGAGTTTGAATCTGACTCCTGGTCTTGTCTGACATGTTTCTCCTCTTTCTGTCCTTGGTTTCCTGTCTCTCTACACCAGGGCTTCACACACTGTTACATGACAAGGACCCCAAATAGACACAGACTCTGGCTGCCCCCCCCCCCTTGACAATTGCAAAATGGTTTTAAAAGATAAAATTGAAAGAGTGAAACTAGCAGATCTACAAGCTCTCAACATGTCACAAAGCGACGTGTGGTGAGCTTGTAGATCAGCATTTATTTAAATGTTTTATAAACTAATAAATATACTCTACCCTATAAGAAATTATTGTAATAATTGCATAAAAAAAGAGTATGTGTATGGTTGATTGACAGGTCCTTCACAACACGTTGATCAGCTCTCCATCCAGTCTGGCTGTTGATTGGGTGGCAGGAAACCTGTACTGGTGTGACAGAGGCAGTGACACCATAGAGGTGTCCAAACTAAACGGGTCGTACAGAACAGTCCTGGTCAACACCGGCCTGGAATGGCCAGAGGCCATGGCTGTGGATGTACGCTATGGGTAAGAGCACTGTGGTGACATCATGAACCTCACACTGTGGTGACATCATGAACCTCACACTGTGGTGACATCATGAACCTCACACTGTGGTGACATCATGAACCTCACACTGTGGTGACATCATGAACCTCACACTGTGGCGACATCATGAACCTCACACTGTGGTGACATCATGAACCTCACACTGTGGTGACATCATGAACCTCACACTGTGGTGACATCATGAACCTCACACTGTGGTGACATCATGAACCTCACACTGTGGTGACATCATGAACCTCACACTGTGGTGACATCATGAACCTCACACTGTGGTGACATCATGAACCTCACACTGTGGTGACATCATGAACCTCACACTGTGGTGACATCATGAACCTCACACTGTGGTGACATCATGAACCTCACACTGTGGTGACATCATGAACCTCACACTGAATGTATCAACCATCCTGTGAAACACCACGGATACAAGAACACTGAATCACAGATACAATTCATTATTTGCAACACATTTTCCCACAGAGACTCTATCATGTGCATCACACACAAACACACACACACACACACACACACACACACACACACACACACACACACACACACACACACACACACATTTTTCACTCTTCTTATCTTACATAAAAAATGGCTTAACACATTCAGAGCTAGAGTTTATTCATAGTGTAGTAGTAGTAGTAGTAGTAGTAAATCTTTATTTCGGTCCATTTAAAACACAAACAACAAAATACAAACATACATTAGAGTCCACTTATACAAGTGGTACCGAAAAGGTGTAGGCTGAAGCCGTGGCTTATTTTGCCTACCCTTTTTGAAACTTCTTTGGTTAGAAAATAAAAGAAAATGTAGTAACACGTTGGTCTAACTAAACTAATTTCATCAGATAAATTGATAGAATGGAAAAGAAGAATCTACGCAAACATTGTTTTTAACAAAACTAGAACAAATCTAAGGAAAAAGACAAAGCTTTTACATACACTGTTTACAGAGCAACAGAAGTTCAAAAAGTTTCACAACAAAATAAATATCAGTTTCAAACATTGTTATAGCGGAACAAAGCATAATTCAGAAGAGCTATCCAGGCACCAAGACAAAAAAAAAGACAAAAACAAAAAAGTCTGGTTTCACCTAGTACAATTCGTTTCTATGGTTCACCATACCGTGTGGTTTTTTGACCACAGAATATGGGTTTTTACACACCGATTCTTCGCCATACCCTACTCTGTGGCTAATTGGTCACAGAGTAAGGTTCTGTCTCCACACACAGATTTACATACACATACATACTCACCACAGCACATACACCCATTTCATGCTTGCACACTTATACACATACTTTATACTTACACTCACACAGGCACGTCACTACAGTATGTCCAAAGAGAAGCATGATTTTACAAGTCAGCTTTGTCTGCTGTACATTTTTTAATTATTGTTGAATGTTAGTTCGAATGCTTTATCATAGTACTGTTTTATACTTGTTTAATACCTTGTTTTTGAACATCCTTTTAAATGTGGTGACTGTTTTGCACATTTTTAGTTCTTTATCTAAGTTATTCCATAAAGTAACCCCCTTTACCGATATACACCTGCACTTCTTGTTTTAAATATACACTTCCCCCTGAGTGAATACTGGGACTCCCTAGCCTCGAACAGCTCCTGCATGCAGGGTGGAAGTATTTTGTTATGTGCCTTGTGCATGATTACAGCTGTATTTAGATCCACTAGATCTTCTAGTTTGAGAGTTTTTGTACTGAAGTTTTTGTACTGATGAAGAGTGGGTTGGTGGGTGCAAGGTAGTCACTTTACTTTATTTATTTGTTTATTTAGACAGGACAGAGCATATTAATGAACGTCACATGAACGTAAATACACCGGATTTAGCAAAGATGCTAATTTTCATCCGCAGTCCTCACACAAAACATAAAATCAGAAAAACAATAACATCAGAAAACAGACAAACGGTGAAATACAATTACATAACATCACCTAGCCTAAAAATGAACCTAAAATATGATCACAAATGGTTGCAGCTTTGGTTTTCAAGCAACCATCTTTTCACATTGAATTTAAAAGATGGAAATGTAGCACAATCCCTTATATGTAGAGGAAGGCCATTCCATGCTACACAACCCTGTACTGAGAGGACATTTTGACCGAAGGTTGTTTGCCGGTGTGGCACTTCACAATCTCCACGAGTGGTTGCTCTGGTACTGATTCCTCTTTCAGGCTTCCTTTTAATGAATTCCCTTAGGGGGGGCGGGCACAGACCATGTAAGGTCTTGTATATGACCCCAACCTGTTTGAACTTTTTGAAATTGTCGAAGCTAAAAAAATTGAGTCTCCTGAGTATGTTACAATGATGATAAGAGTGAGGCTTCCTGTCAAACACCTTGAGCGCACTTTTGTAGAGCTGTTCGATGGGTTTTAGAATTGTCACGCCTGTGCAAGACCAGTTTGTAAAACAGTATTCAATGTGTGATAGGATCATACAGTGAAGATACGATCTGGCAGCTCCAACTGTCAGGAAGGGTCTAATTTGTTTAAAATTTTGAAGGTTGAATTTAATCGTATTTGTGACTTTCTTCACATTTTTTTTAAAAGTTAGGGTTGAGTCTAGTATGACTCCGAGGTACTTGAACTCTGGGACAAGTTCAAGTTCCTCCCCACCCAGAAACACATTTGAGGACTCCAACAAAACTGGTCTTTTGGAGAAGGCCATGCAGACTGTCTTTTTGGCATTCAAGAGCAGACATGAATCTATGAGCCAGTCTTGAATGCTTGTCAGAGCTGAGGTTAAG
The DNA here is from genome assembly GCF_963280865.1 of Gymnoscopelus braueri. Taxonomy (NCBI): domain Eukaryota; kingdom Metazoa; phylum Chordata; class Actinopteri; order Myctophiformes; family Myctophidae; genus Gymnoscopelus; species Gymnoscopelus braueri. The sequence goes on from NC_137626.1 coordinate 1,981,269, forward strand.
ATTATTGACACCTCTGCATAGCTTTTACCATGGGCAAGTACAACGGCATCATCTGCATACATCTGGACATGTAGATTATTACATACTTCAGGTAGGTCATTTATGTACAGTGAGAACAGAATTGGACCTAAATTAGGGGCGGCCATAGCTGAGTGGTTAGTGAGCCCGCCTAGGGAACCAGAGGCCCTGGTTGCCCCAGGTTCGATTCCAGGCTATCCCAGCATATGTGCCGATGATATGAAATTTGTCCCTGAGCAAGACTCTTAACCCCAATTGCTCACAGGTTCTCATTGGAAACAAGACCGCAAGGAAAAGTGTTTCATGAACGACCTGTTAAAAGGAATTATCCTATCCTTATCCTATTGAGCCCTGGGGGACACCGACCGAACAGGTGTCGTAGGGGGATTTAACACTGTTTACACTTACACACTGTTTTCTGGTGGATAGATAGGAACTAAACCATTGTATAGCTTCTGGGGAAAAATTAAAATGTGTTAATTTGGACAGGAGAACCTGGTGACAGACGGTGTCAAACGCCTTCTTGATGTCCAGGAACACCGCCATTGCACAGGGAGCTCTGTTCAAAGCACATTTCAATTTTTCTATGAATAGGCAGTTTGCTGATTCAGTGGAGTGAAAGGCCCGAAACCCAAACTGCATGGGATGCAGTGGGGTGTGGCCTTTGTCTAGATGTTTGATGATAGATTTGACAATCCACTTTTCAGCCACCTTTGATATAACTGGTAGGATGCTTATGGGTCTATAGTTTGATATTTCAGTTTTAGCGCCAGATTTGTGGATTGGTGTTATTACAGCAACTTTCCATTGAGGAGGAACATGGTCTGATGGACAGATTTACCAGATGTGTGATCGGTGCCACCAGAGAATCTGCATTTGTTTTTAAAAAGTTTGTATCGAGCCCATAGGCATCCTTGGCTTTGGATGCTTTCAGTGATTTGATGATGTTTGCCACCTCGGTTTCCGTAATTTCCTCCAGATTAAAGATGGGGAGGTCTTTTTGGACAGGGCGGGGTACAAACTTTGAGGGATTAAACATTTGTGTTATTTATATTTTGTGAGTTTAGAAAAAACATAATTAGGGTACTAGCAAGGGTTTGGGGATCTTTCACCTGGGCGTTGTCTATTTTTAGTTCTAAGCTATTATTGTTCTGTTTGTAGTATTTCCCTGTCAGTTTGTTTATGCACTCCCAGACTTTTTTACCATTTCCTTTTGCACTCTCTATGATATAGGTGTAAAATGTTGCTTTCGCCTTCCTTAGGAATTGGGTGACTTGGTTTCGTACATGGGCAAATTTCTGCCTGTCAGTTGTTAAACCAGATTTTAATAACTGTTTAAGCAGTACATCTCTTTTTTTCATAAGAGCTCTACAAGTTTCATCAACCCAGGGTAGGGTAATTTTTTGCCCTTTCCTTTGTCTCCTCCTCCTGGTGAAAGATTCCATTACACTTTGTATTTTGGACAATAAAACACTGCATCCAATTTCAATATCATCACCACATGTGTAGATGTCATCCCACTCAACCCTTTTTAGGGCAACCTCAAAGCTGTGTTGTAGATTCTTTGGGATGGTGCTGACCATTGGTTGGGGCTGGGTTTTACTGAACCGTTGTTTTGAAAGTTTTCTGGCAAAAAATATTATATTATGGTCTGACAGACCTGTTAGGAAATTATATGTTTTGGTGATTCTTTCCACTTTGTTGGAAAAAAAACAAGTAAATCAATTCTAGTTGCTGAGTGGCTAGTGATTCTCGTAGAATGCTCTATCATTTGAGTGAGATTGTAGTAATCTGTTATTTGTTTGAGATTTTTCCTAATCTTCTTGTCATCCCAATTTACATTTATGTCACCAATTAATATTACCTCTTTGTTGAAGTCACAGGCTGTCAGAATGGATTTTAGTTGCTCATAGACTTCAACCTTGGCTGATGGTTGGCGGTATAAACAGATTAAGGTAAAAGACATCTCGGCCGAGAGTGTGATTTCCACACCGACACACTCTGCCTTGATCTCATTTGGCCATGTAATCTGTCTACACTCCAAGCTGCTTTTTACATAAAGCAGGGCCCCCCCACCCTTCCCTGTTGTACCTCTGTCCCGTCGGAAGACATTGTACCCGGGCATGCTTACTAGAGCATCTGGGGATGATTGGTTCAACCAAGTTTCCGTCAGTCCCAAACAGTCAATGTTTGAATTTACAAGCAGGTTTTCAATTTCACTTTTTTTGTTCTTCATACTACGAATGTTTAAGTGGCCGCAAAACAGCCCTTTTGGTTTGCACCAGGGGTCCCACACAGTTTTAGCTTGATTTAGTGTCTGGAAAATATTGGTGGATCTGTGCTTTTTGAATACCGGGTTCCTGTGTTTTACCTTGGTGGGAGGTTTCGACGTGGGGGGAGGGGGGGTTGGGGCTTGAGGTGTTATGCCTTGGTCCTGGGGGGATGGGGGTGATGTAGGCCCGGTGTCCAGCAGCCCAGCTCCGCAGCAGAGACTTCTGGGCTCGATGGTCCCAGTCCCTGGTAGTGCAGCGTGGCCGCTGGTAGATATCTCCACTCCGGGGCAGTGTAGGCCGTCTCGGGGTGATGTAGGCCCGGTGTCCAGTGGCCCAGCTCCGCAGCAGAGACTTCTGGGCTCGATGGTGGTCCCGCTGTCCTGCCCCGTACTTCCGGATATGGTGGTGGTTCCGTACTCACGGGGCAGCGGTGGATGGTTGTCCAGTGGCCCAGCTCCGCAGCAGAGACTTCTGGGCTCGATGGAGGTCCCGCTGTCCTGCCCCGTACTTCCGGATATGGTGGTGGTTCCGTACTCACGGGGCAGCGGTGGATGGTTGACCAGAACCAGTGGTCTGGCTCCGACCCAGAGACTTCCAGACATGGTGGTGGTGGTGGACTTGTTGTTGTCCCGCCCCGTACTTCCAGACATGGTGGTGGTTCTGTACTCACGGGGCGGCATAGGTCTTGCTGGGTCGATCCCAGGGTTGGTTGCAGGGGGCTGTGCGAGCCAAGCTAACGTTTGTAGCCAGCTGTTGTTGTTGTTGTTAGCCCCCGTAGCATTAGCTCCATTGAGTTCTGTCGAGTTTCCTAAAACCGGATTTGGACCGGGACACGGGTGGATGTCCCCTGACAGCAGCAGGCATATTGAGATTAAGATTCTGCGGTCTCCGCTTCCGTTCACAATGAGGGGTCGCCATGCACGCCGTAGCAGTTTATCATACGTCGCAGCACATCCAAAGCCAGGGTGTTTGGCTGTCGTTATGTCCTCGTCAGGAATATAGAAGTTCGGCAGGTTCAACTTTAGGTTCACTCACTGTTGTCTTGACTTTGAGGGATGAGTCGCGTGAGCCCTGATACGCGACTATAAATATGGATACAGTATAATAGTATTTCCCTGTTGTTGTGAGGAGCGCACAGACGCTGCTGCTACCGTCGCACGTTGTTGTCGCCGCATGATGACGTCAGTATGCCAGCCTCAGCCACAAACTTTGAGTTACAATTCTTATTACTTTCTTTTGTAGCATGTAGATTGGTTTGGTGTTTGTTTTGTATGTGTTCCCCCATACCTCCACACAGTAGGTTAGGTATGGAGGTATGAGGGAGCAATACAGTATGTAAAGTGAATTATTATTTACTAAGTGTTTAATTTTATATAATATTGCAATTGATTTTGATATTTTTGTTTTAGTGTTGTTTATATGCTGTTTCCAACTGAGTCGATTATCTATTGTGATTCCCAAAAATGTATGCTCATATACCCTTTCAATTTCAACGTTATTGATTGATAATTTGACTTGGGTGTTAATTTTTCTGTTGGAGAAGATGATATAGTTAAAGGGATATTTCACTTTAAATACAAATTGAAATGTGTGTGAAATGTGTGTGTAAACCCTTTACACACACGTGTTTTTTAAATTGTCTCTTTAACAAGAAAACATGCAGTGCAAATAGGACTTGGTTTAGAATAGCCTAAATTGTCTGTATGGTGTTATGGACACCTCATAGAAATTACACTATTTAAAGTATAATTACTGCTATAGTAGGCTTCTACAGTACAACAAGTAGACTAGTAGGTAAACAACAACCAATAGTTGCTCGGCCCTGCCATCTACTGTCCACTTACTGTATTGCACGGTGGGGAAAAAAATAATGCTAAACTCCTCCCTCCAAGGCAAAACCACACCTCCAGAGGGGTGTGGCTTTGATGGGTACCTGACAGGTACTGATCTAGTGGGTACCCAACGTGATGATCTCAACTGGCTACCACTGTACTTGGTTTTGGTTAAGTTCAAAGATAATTTGTTGACATCAAACCACTTCTTAAGGATCTCTAGTTCCTTTTCCACTGTCTGCAAGAGCTGCCCGAGATCTTTCCCGGAGCTATGTAGACTGGTGTCATCAGCAAATAGGACGCACTTGAGCAGTGGCAATGCTTTGCATATATCATTGATGTACATGATGAATAGTTTGGGGCCCAATACTGAACCCTGCGGCACTCCATGTGTAGTTTTTAGCAATTCTGAGTCAACATTGTTCATGTGAACAAATTGTTGTCTGTCATTTAGATAGCTTTTTAGTCATGCATGGGCGACTCCTCTGATACCATACCTCTCCATTTTCTTTAGTAGTATGTTGTAATCTATAGTGTCAAATGCTTTTTTTTAAATCTATGAAGACCCCAACAGTGTACTCCCTGTTGTTTGTGTTGGTTGAAATTGCTTCCACTAACTCCGTTACTGCCATCGAGGTGGACCTGTTAGATCTGAAACCATACTGGTGGTTACTCAGTAGCTGATGTTTTTCTATAAAGCTGTCTAACCTTGTGACAAATCATTTTTCCAATATTTTTGAGAATTGTGATAGCAGCAAAATAGGTCTGTAATTGGTGAATTGGTGTTTGTCGCCACTTTTGTGGATGGGAATGACTTTTGCTGTTTTCATGGCTTTGGGAAAAATACCTGTTATGATTGATTGCAAATATGTGTTAGTGGTGTGACTATAGTATCTATTATGTCTTTAATTAGTGTCATATCAATATTGGCACTGTCAGTAGACTTTTTATTTTTAAATGTTTTTACTATGCCCAGTATCTCATGTTCATATACACTTTTGATAAATATAGAATGAGTATTCTGGTTAATTATTGAATGATCCAGGCCTTGCTTGTCTCCTGGATCAATTATTGCCTTGGCTAGGCTTGGTCCGACATTAACAAAAACATTATTGAATTCGTTTGCAATTTCTTTTGTTTTATTTATAATTGTGTTATCTTTATTGAAGTAGTTTGGATACTCACCTTTGCCAATACCTTTTCTAATTATGCTATTTAGTGTTTTCCATGTGGCTTGGATATTTCCTCTTTGCTGTTGAAGTTTTATGTGATAATATTCCTTTTTGCTTGATCTTATAATATTTGTCAATTTATTTTTGTATGTCTTGTGTCTGGTCTCTGCCTCTATTGTTCTTTGTTTTATAAATATCCTATAGAGTGTATTTTTCTTTTTACAGGCGTTTTCAATACCTTTGGTTATCCACAGAGTTTTCTGCTTGTGATTGTATTTGTTCTGGGTTTTTCTTAGAGGACAGTTTTTATCATATAATTCAAGCAGTTTTAACAAGAATGCGTCATAGGATTTGTTTGGGTCATCCATTTCATATACCTCATTCCAGATCTGTCTTCTAAGGTCCACCTTGAGGGCAGCAACGGCCTCAGGTGTTCTATGTCGGGTTAGCCTGTAGGTGTTGTTTTTGCATTTGTTTTCCTTCTTAAGGTGATGGTGGAAAATGGCAAAGACTGGGAGATGGTCACTGGTGTCATTAATTAACAGTCCAGCTGTTACTTGGCTTTCCAGTGTATTAATACAAATATTATCAATTAACGTGGCTGTGTCAGTTGTGATTCTGGTAGGTTTTGTGATGACAGGGTATAGACTGTTGCTGAACATTGAATCGACGAAATCGGTTATTTTTCTCTTTCCATGTGGATTAAGCAGGTCCACATTAAAGTCGCCACATGCTATGTGCACTTTGTTGTTATTTAGGCTGCCAAACATATTGTCTAGTTTGTTGTTGAAAGTGTCTAGGCATGATCCAGGTGTCCTATATACACAACTTATAACCATATTTTTTACATTTGTCCAACACTATTTCAACTGTAAGGCATTCCATAATATTATCTATGTTATATGTCATATTTGTACTCACCCACTGCCAGCGATTTGAGTTTTATAGCCTTTTGAACCAGTCACAAAAGATTTATATCCATTAAAATCTGCGATCGGATGGTGTTTATAAACAAAGATGACGGACGTACGAGCCCTCATAGGGTTTAGGTTTTGCTTTCTTCTTCTGTGATTTCAGCGGCTCAAACAGGCTGCAAACGTCATATCCGTTTGGCTGTGACGTGATTTCCGCCCTTCCCCACCGGCCATCTTAGATTAGATTAGCATCCCATTGGCTATCAGATCGTTTGTAAACACAAAGAGGATAGCCGTCCGTCGATCAAAGAAAAGAAAATACAACCGGAGCTTACCATTCGTTTTTTAAACCGTGTGAAAACCATGATCTTTAGCCAAAACCAGGGAAAATATTATTTTTTTTCAAGATAAAAAACGAACCGGAAACGGCTGTCGGACATTTTCTCACAGGATGGGTCGAAAGCGTCATGGGAAGAGAAAAAAATCAAGGATGGTACAGAAACTTACCGCGATCGTTATTAAACCACATAAAAAGCCGATAACGAGATATCTCGTTATAGGGGGGTAACGGGTGGATTTGATATACCGAGATATCTTGGGATTGGCGGTAAATGTGTTAAGGGAAGGACCGGCAGGACCGGCAGGCACAAAAGGGGGCATACCCATGTATGGACATATACTGATGACATCAGCGATCTCCATGTATGGGCTTAAAAGGGACATGGACTTACAGACAGAGATCTCCATATATGGGCTCACAATGTGTTGTGAGCTTGTAGATCTGCTATCTTCACTACTTTTATTCAACACTTTTATATAATGAAGTAGGTCATTGATTAATGTAAAAACTAAACATGAAAAGTTGAAATATGGAGATTCAAGGTTTCTGCCCGACAACAACAATATGTTACATCGTCAGTAAAGATGTCAAACAGTGACACTGACTCAGTGTCTCCCTGACAGGTACTTGTACTGGTCAGACGTAGGTAAGAACAACCCCCACATAGAGAGGATGGGGATGGACGGCACCAACAGGAGCATCATTGTGAAGGATAAGATCTCCAAGCCCTACGGCCTGACGTTAGACTACATCAACGATCACATCTACTGGAGCGACGAGAGCGAGAAACACATTGAGTTTGCCAACCTGGATGGAACCAACAGACACACAGGTACACACACACACACACACACACACACACACACACACACACACACACACACACACACACACACACACACGTACGCACGCACACAAAAACACACAAAAACACACACACACACACACACACACACACACACACACACACACACACACACACACACACACACACATTCTGGTGAATGTTTGTCCCAGAATAGGATTACTAGGGTTCATGTGGTTAAATTAACACTATAGAGCAGGGGTAACCAACTAGTCGATTACGATCTACTGGTAGATCATCAAAGCCTTTAAAGTCGATCGCAGGGTGGGCCCAGTGGTAGACGGGCAGCCATCGACAATTTGTGTAGTGTAGACTAGAGCAGTGCGTCCTAGGCAGTATTGCCAAGTCTGCTTATTATAAGCTACTTTGGGCTTGTTTTTCTGTAAAGTCACTTGAATATATTGGGGGTCCTTGACATGAAAATGTTTGTGAACCACTGCTCTAAAACAACATTCGACAATAAAGTTTGACTAAACTGCCCTAGTCGCTTATTTTGGACTTTGTTTCATAGACCTGGTTGCTTGTTTCTCTCACAAAATCTGGCAACGCTGGTCGAAGGGTAGCCATGCGTCGTTGTTTTCCTGTACATTCCGCGCACACATAATTCAACTCGCGGGTCGCGCTCAAGAAATAACGAGCGCAGTCTCGTGACATGCAAGCCTTTTCAGTGGAGAACGCTGGATTTAAATCTTCAAACAGTGTTCTACAACGTTACAAAGTGCCATCGCAGCAGAGCTCAAGCAGTGGTGGAAGAAGTACTCAGATATTTTACTTAAGTAAAAGTAGCAATACCAGAATGTAGAAATACTTTTTAGGCCTGTGTTCAAAATGTTACTTGACTTGAGTAAAAGTACAAAAGTATTGGCATCAAAATATACTTAAAGTACCAAAAGTTAAAGTACAAATATGTTTGAAAATAGCAGATCTACAAGCTCACAACGCGTTGCGATGCATGTTGTGAGCTTGTAGATCAGCTATTTTCAGATAGTTATAAAATAGGGCGAAAGTGGTTAATGTATGATTTATAATATAATACATTTAAAGTAACTAGTAACTAAAGTTTTGAAATAATCGTAGAGGAGTAAAAATACTGAATATTGGATATACTCCAGTAAAGTAAAAATACCTCAAAAGTCTACAATACTTGAGTAAATGTGCTTAGTTACTTTACACCACTGAGCACAAGTGTGTTGCCTGTGATGTGTGAGAAATTAAGGCAAGAGTTACTAAAGGGCTGAGCCATGTAGAATTGATGGACTGCCTTAACTAGAATGGTCCTCCTCGGAGAGCAGCTCTCCGCCAATCTCCGCCAGGCCGGGTTGTCTACCCAAGGCCCGCAAACTTTGTAACTTTGTCACTCATAGCCACTTGGAATGGGAAAAAATCATAACTTTTCAAAGAATGTTAACTAATCTTTTTAAAGAATGTTGAGAGCCAGGCTCAAGCCATCAATGTGACCCCTATACCCCGAGCTCCTGTAAGGCCCCCGCCAAAGGCATCTGCCGTGTCGGCCGGCAAGAAGAGAAGAGAGAAGCTGAAACACAACCGTGCTGCGTGGGCGCCAGCCACTGGGTGGCCCGCAGACAGCGAGCAATGGAGCAATTGGAATCCACCATACAACGCTGTCCCTACAACAGGGGGGGGTCCACCGACGTACCCCCACCCATATGCACCGAGGGGACCTCACCAAGGACCCTACCCCAGCCCTCATCCTAACACAGGATTCTATGGGGCGCCCCCTGCCCAATATCAACCCGATCCAAGAGGCCAGCAAGGTCCCTACTATTAGAGATCATTAAAACATGTAAGACAAATGTGACTGGGTACAATGCTTTATGCCGCAAGTTGGCATTTTTCATTTTTGTTTTTTTACAGATTATAAAAGTACAGAATATAAGCTTTCATATGATGTATCATTCATTGAAATCGGAACACATTTGAAGAAGATGTGCTCATTTGAATCTGGTTATCTATAATAGTGCAATCTGAGATAATCCCTTCCAAAGAATTGTCACTTCTAGCACCTCTCAGCTCCAGGTAATGGGCGTGCGTGAACAATGGGTAATTTATTCAGCCTAGCCACTCCTCTAATCACTCCCCCATTGACACCTTTCAGTCAGCTGTGTCCACTCTATTTAGTGCCAGGGACCCCCATAGAGGATCTGTGTTGTAAAAAAATAGGCATTTTAAGTAATCATCATCATAATAGATTTGATCAAATATTTATTTGAAAATAGCAGATCTACAAGCTCACAATGCATGCTTGTAGATCGGCAATTTTCAAATAGCCAATGTATGTAAATGTATTGATAAATCCAGTGCTGGTGTTGTTCTGTGAGAGAAACAAGCTACGAGGTCTATGAAAAGAAGCCAACATGGTGTTTGCACTTTGTTCATTTACAGCCTGTACATCTACATAAACGTTCAGATTTCAAATATAAAGTGCTTACCCCATGGCCACAGATGTTACAATTCACTTCGGGTGAGTATAAGTACCCGTATCTTCAGCATTGTTCAATAAAAAGCATTTTAATCCGATCAGCGGCCATTTTTTCATAGTTATAATTTATGCAATACACCTCCCAACCGATGCGGTCGCGTAGTTGAAAGCGAATGGATAAAGTGGCCACCGATCGGATTAAAATGCTTTTTATTGAACAATACGGAAGATACGTACATAATTGTAACATCCGTGGCCATGGGTTAAGCACTTTATATTTGAAATCTGAACGTTTATGTAGATGTACGGGCTGTAAAAGACACTCGCCACAACGAGCTAACGAGGCTATGCTAGCTAGCCTAGCTACACGTTGTGGAATACAGTGAAATACTTCCATTCAAACGAACGTTGAGCGGCCTGTTTAGCTGAAAGGTTGGTATAGCTCAAAATGGGGGGGTCATCAAACACACGGAGGAAAATGAATGAATAGTCCTAGCAGATCAGAGCAACTTTCGCTCTGCGCCGAAAGTTAAATAACAACGCTTCAGACAGAGACCAGTGTTGCCAGATTGTATGAGAGAAATAAGCAACCAGGTATACAAGGGAAAAAAGCCCAAAATAAAGCGACTATGGGCCACATGAGCATTTTAACCCTACTGTATGCATCAGCTATTTGAAAATAGCAGATCTACAAGCTCACAACGCGTCGCATCGTGAGCGACGCACTGTGAGTTTATAGATCTGCTATTTTCAAATAAAATCTTGGGGGCTAACTTATAATAACAATACCTGGCAACACCGGCTCTTGCGGTGCTCAGACCATAGGCTCAGTGAAACCGGAGTACAATGCCTAGCTAGTGACCAATCGAAACTCTATGCAAATCTCGGCCAAGTAGTGTCTCTCCACCCCCCAAAGTAACACAGAGACTGGCTCAAAAGCAGCATAGTAGAGCCTACTTTACCCTACAAATGTAACCATTTAATGATTCTCCCACGACTATATTTTGCAATAGAAACCTTCTTTAACATTCGAACTGTGTAAATATGAAAAAAACACAAAAAAAACACAAAAAAAAAACGAAGCTAAATTCACATTTTCACTCTGTTTCCACAAAAGCGACTTGGGGAAGGTCTCATTGTATTCAGTCACAAATGCTTAGCTAGTATTAGCCATAGCTTTAAAATGTTTTTGCTTAGAAAACTTCCCACACACGATTTCTCACCAGCTGCATGTGTAAACTGATAACAGGCCAGACAAGCCAAGGTCACGCACTGTCTGCTTGGAACCAGTGAGACGTGACAGGAAGTATCTACGTGCCTCAAGGGTGAGAGTTGGGCAGGAAGGGAGGGGCGGAGGGTGCTATGTAATGACAGTGTGCTGCCACAGGGGTTGATGTATTTAACCCCCGATCGCCCAGGGATGGGCACACTCTTCCTGGACTTTTTGCATCTAGAGACATCTGTTGTCATATACAGCTAATAGCCACCTCGTGGCCTCTTCTCTTTTCAATACTTTACTACTCTATATTTGTAACTCACTTCTTAATAAATACTTTTTATTGAACTTCATTTTGTGCGACGACTGCCTCCCCTGCTTCATTAGCCGAGAAAGATATCCTGGGTTTTTGTCCTTTTCCTGTATTTCTGTGGTAAGATTGGTAACACAAATTACTACATTAAGAATAGGAGCCAGCCTGTGTTTGAGAGTTTCTCTCTAACTGACACAGGTTGGGACAGGCCCTGCCCACGGCCTTAGGCTTCATTCTCACGATATTTCCCCAGTGGAGATATCTATCTGATGCTTATTACTAAGTAAGGTGATTGGTGTTAAGTTTCTCAACGAGTGGCTCTCACTTATATCCTCATAAAAGCAGGATAAAGAGCGCTGCTCACGAGAGATAACTTGGCACTGACTGCTTGGTGATAAGGCCAGAGCCAAGAGTGAAATTAGGTCTGTTACAGTTGATACCAAAGCACACGCAGATACAACAGCAGTTGTGTCCCGTAGCTGCTGGTGAAAGACGCCAAAGCAATAGTATTGGTCTCCGATCACTGAGTGTTTTTAAATCTAATTCTAGATTTGTGCCTGAGTTCTGAGCAATGCAGTCTTGTCATTGTCGGAAGCCACTTGTAATCTACCGAGAATAGATCCTCTAGGTTGAACTCAAGAGACGGAGTTTATCCATTCTAGATAAAGCGATAAGTAGGAGTAAGGTTAAAATTCCGGTAACCGGAGAGACTATAGCAAATCTCGAAGGGGTTCCGGTGGGGAGTCTGGGTCTAGTTGACCCAGGGTCTGATTCCCTCAACATGGCGTCCCTGGGTGGGCACGAGACCACCGTTATCTAGGAGTTACAATCATAGCCGTATATCAGAACTCAGGAAGTATAGCTATTATTACTCTAATTTGTGAGCCTAGAGCTAACTTGTACCGGGGGCTGTATCCGCTAGCGTATCCCTCCTAACAGGGTGAAACAGAGGCTGGAATGCGCAACCAGCGGCCACAGGTGGTAAAAACATCTCTGTGAAGGACCAACATAACTGCTCGAAAGCCACGAGATAAGAGTTAGAGATAATATTACTTATGCGAAAGATTAGCAAAATCCAACCTAGCTAAAAGGATATGGCAACCTCAAGTCCCACTCCCACAGAGGGAGCGAGTAAAGAGGATTTTTCCTCCTCATCAGACGAGGAAGAAGGGGACGATCATAGCGATCCTCTCCAAGCCTTTCCTGCCCTGTCACATATTACTGATGCATTTAAGCATTTGGGCATTGTAAAATGCCCAAATGCTACCATTGTCGGCCCCCCACCGGGCTGCAATGAAGCCTTCCCTAGTGAAGGGCAAGTACAACTCACTAATGAGGTTATCGGTCGGGATCGACGCCATGCACTAGCACCGCATCGGCGCTTGGATCAAAGGAAAACCTCAAAGGTGACATAACCCCGGGCTACAGGTTCCCCAAACGAACCGCCACCCCGGGGGGAAAGAAAGGCCAGAGAGAAAAACACCTCTCAGCCAAAAAACGGGAACAAGGGGGGGAAGCCTCGGAGCCCCCACCCGAAAGCCCAGAGCCCGAAGTCCCAGGGAGAACCCCGGACCACAGGCCGAAAATCATTGGTACCCTACCTCAAGCCAGAGGATTGGGAAAAACTTTCAAAGGAGGAGCAAGAAGCGCACCGCGCCAAACGCGTTGCCCTGAAGGCTCCTGTCAAAAAGCAAGAGTAAATACCATTATCTCGATAGATTCAGAATACAGGCCTCTATCAGCGGCACTGGAAATGAATACTACTGAGAAAGACTGAACGCTCCTCTGTAATATTGACGGGGAAGAACACCTCGTAGACACAGGAGCTGAAGTCACATTGCATGCTAATATACCAGCTATATGCCCGTATGATATATGTGTGTATATATGTATATACATAGTGTGTATGTATGTATATGTATATGTGTGTGTATATATATATGTGGATATGTGTATATGTGCATGTCACTCTTTAATGCCCACTGCTGGAAAGCATGGGATTGAATGGATAGTGGCTAAGCCTGGTTTGGCGCCTTTATTGGCCCCAAAAGACCTCTTGGCCGTAGCAAAACCGGATGATGAAACCATTATTCAGGTTTAATAAAGGTGCTTCCTATGTTTGCACCTACTGGCTTGCAAGTAGCTATCCAATTATGCAGTGTACTGAAGGAGGGACCAGCAATGGAATCCCTCCAGATGAACAATGCAACCTACTTCAAAGCCGAACCAGTAACCAAGGTATTGGAAGATAGGGGAATCCAGGCTCTCTGGTCAGTACCCTATCTAGCTAGTACCAATGGTGTGGCCAAACGCACAGTGCGAGAGGTCAAGGATTTCGTAACGCGTGAGGGGGTGGAGAGTACATAGGACGAACCCCTCCCTCTCCTCAGGTTACACGACACTGTAAACCTAGGAAGAGAGTTGAAGAGGTACGTGCCAGGCACTGACCCCTCTCCTCCTCTCTTTTCCGTAGGTGAAGTGTGGGTGTGCCGCAAACCTGAGGGACGAAATCCTAAGCTGAAGAGTGAGGGACGTGACACTGTGTTAGAAGTGTTGAGTCCACACAGGTTGGTATTACAAGAATTTGGTGTAGTTCATACTAAGCAGATTCGCAAAACTCAGTGATTTAGTACTATGGCGTCGAAGCATTCTAAAGCAGAGAATAAGGTTGAGACCCAGAGGTCCCTACCTTTTGCTTTGGAGTGTGCCAACAAGCGGGCACTCTTTGTTATGTCTCCTGGCACTAACGGAAAGGATATCTGGCTAGGGAGAGGCATGGGGACGGCTAAGGAGGCGAAGGGTGGGTTCTTGCCAATATTGGGTTTTGACAAGAAGCCCATAGAGTGGTTGTGGAGACACTCCCCCTGCCTGTGCGCAGTGTGCGACGTCATAGTTGCAGCACAGCGTTGGGCGGGGCAGGGTAAATGCAAGCCAGCTGCAGTACCGCCAGGGTGGGTAACACAGCTGAGTATGAGTGAGGATGCGACTATTGACCTAGGCCCTAGAGAAGGCCTAGGGGCTGTCGTATCCTACTCTGTGGCACGTGTTACGTTAACTAGTGTGGCAGAATAGTACTGGCGAGTTATCCTCCCATGAGTAGATCATGGGCCAACAAGTGCCAGTGCGCTTGGACGGGAGATGAGTTGTTCCCATGCCCCCTGCATAAGGGCGCAAAGGTTAACTCTGGCGTTTGTATTACAACGGGAAAAGGTTACCTACAGAGTGGGATGACCCCGGTTCGAAAGGCCCTGGCCAATAAGGCTGGGATCCAGTTCAAAGGGAGTACGGAGGACTTACACCTCCTAACCCTGTCTGACCTGGAGAAGTCTATCAACTGGTGTTATCCCATTCCTGTGCCTTCCCGTTCCTCTCGCACCCATTGGAAAAAGGGCCGAGAGACCATAAGCATCGCCGACACTCCATCACGGCGGATGGTCCTGGGGGTCGACCCCAAGGGCAAATCTGCTGAAAAGATGGTGGGCAAAGCAGTGGTACTGAGCGTACATGCATTAATAAAATGCATGCTGGGGGCTCGTACTGCATTAAGCGTACAGTGTGAGCGTGTGCCGTACCAAGACGATAGTTATAGTCTATCTCACTGGGACTGGTACACTGAACAGACTATCTATATGAGGAAGAACCTGACCAGAGAGAGTCTGGTATGGGAGATCCTCGCAAACGATGGCCCGGCCCCCTTCGGATCTGAGGCTGCCGGGCTGTCATTAGGCTCCTGTGTAACCCATGGTAAACACCCTGAAAAGGAAGGATACCAGTGGGTCAGGGCAACCGTGTCAATGGACGTGGACCCTGAAGGTAATGTGATCTCATTTGGGTTCGGAGTTATTCCCGTGCCCGATAGGACCCTTACGCCTAAACTGCCACGGGTTTCATTTGCGGTCCCCTTAGGGGAAAGACAGGTGCAGCCTGATGGATGGGTGGAGGGGACTGAGAAAGAAGGACTATGGCGCAGGGCCGTAAGGACTTTCGTGAAAGATAGAAAGGATGCGGGAACCTCTTAAGGTAGTCTTGACTGTGACCCTTCTCCCCGCAGGTCTCCAGCGGTGACAAGGGGAGGGGGAGTGCCAGGATGACTGACCGCGCTGATGAGGGGAATGACGGAGGAGATGATACAATCTTTAGAGAAACTTTCCTGGGCCCCAGGACAGGTATTACTCCTCCAGAAATTCCCCGAAAAATCAGTATTACCCGAATGACGGCCAAACTATTAGTAAAAGTCACTCTCACGGCTATGGCTCTGGTGGTGACTTTAGGACTCATAAGGGCCCTGTCGCACCCCCAGACACGGGTGCAATGGGAACATGAGTTTCCCCCTACCCTGAATACCAGGGAAGGGGGGGTACTGGGTGTCCTTACAATAGTAAGTCCACTGCCATGCATGAGACAGAATAACCCCCAGACACACTGGGAGTCGTGGAAGTCATTCCAAAACGCTGAGAATGGAAGCCCTCCTTTGGACTTAACAAAGCTAGGGCCACCACCCCAGTGTTCTCTTATGGAGAATGACATCGACTGTCACGTCATGAATCCCGAGCACTGTAACTCGCACCTTACATGGCCCGAGCTAACGGAGCAAAGGGAGGAGGAAGTAAAAGGATCGTTAGACTACGAAATAGACTCAATCAGTGTAAACAGGCTACGTGGTGAGGTGGTCCAGAAGCTGAGAACAGTAGAAGGGCCCCGAACCACATATGCCTGTGTGACTGTGACAACACGCTTCCGCTATGAGGGGGACCCAAAGTGGGAACCTTGGGAGGAAGTGTCCAATTGTTCTCTGACCCAAGTCAATCAGACTAAGGCAGTGAAATTAGAAAACGGTCGCAAATTTGTGTCAGTATTGAACCCTGAAACAGCGGAGGTGCATGTTGTAACTACTGTGACAAAATGGCCCATTAGTGAGAAAAGAGAGCTAGATGCTTTCTTAAAGGAAATGGCAGACCTTATGGAGGTTCTAAATATGCTAGATATTCTAGAAACCCCTCAGAAGGATACGCCAATAGCTATTCCTTTGATGGCTGCACCTCTGGTAAAACATGGTTCAAAACAATTGGCCCGGGAAAAGCTAGCCTCAGGGTTCTCTTTATCCCCGGTCAAGAAGTGGTTCCCTTGGGTCCTTGCTAAAAAGAAGCCAGGACCTGGGGATACCGAGCCTACCCACCTGGCTTGCCATGGATTCTTAGAGAAACCTTGGCAGGAGGCCACACTCTGTACACATGGCCTATCTGTTTCATTCAGGCCTCCCTCCACGCAGTGCAAGAGAGCATCCATCACTCGGGTCCCAAAGGAGCCGGTGAGTTTGCTTACTTGCTCTGGGTCGAGAACAGGGGCTTCGAGAGACCTGGATAAAACCACGTTTCTCAAAAAGGCAATCCGCGAGGAAGGAACCTTGGTCCCTATGTGCCGTGAGGCCCGGACTATGGGGATCCAACTTGGCGGAAATGGCACAATAGGAGAACCGGCCTCCTGTCGATTCAACTTTAGAGATCGATTAAGGAGGTATAGAATGACGTTGAATAGGAACGGAAATGCCCTGAACGATTGGGGCTATTATGCGGGTCTGGGGCTAACCCATGACGAGACACTGCTAATAGAGCACTGTTGGCATAAAAGCCGCAAGTCAGAGGACGACAAGCTAGTCATGTTCCTACATCAACAATTCGCAGCTATGGTCACGGGTCTCCAGTTATCTACCGAAAGAGTAATCTCCGAGGAGAAGCCCTCCCTCCCCGGGTGTCTCTAGGCAAGATGGCTAGAGACATAGTGCCCCCAACTACGGTGAGGGGGAATACTCTTGAGGAACTACTGGAAAATCATGGCCCTAACCGCGAAAGCAAAAAGGTTCTCCTACCAAAATTACATAAGTCATTAAACCCAATCCACGATTCCCCAGGGGAACTGGATATCCCCCCACCCTTGCTTTTAACCAGGAAGACGAAAGATGGTTACAAAGTAAGGTGGGGCCTGGAGCCCTCTTTTGGGGCGACAGGTGCGGAGTTGGGTGACTACCCGGACACCACCTATGGGTATCCGGGGAAGCAATATTGCACTAAAGAAAACTGGATGTGGTGCTACCAGGTAGATTCGTTTCCCCAAACCCATGTGGACGAAGCCACATCCGCAATGGTGGATCTGGTATCCACTAGAAGAATAACCCACGTCAATAACCAGACCTGGGTGACCTGGGGAACACAGCCACTAGGCATAACACAGACTTTTGGCCAAAGTATGGACAAAATTCTGGATTGGTACTACGTTGCGCGTAACCCACCCCCTCAGCCGGGGGCTTGGGCTAACATGCACTGGTATGATGCTCCTATAGCTGCGACGCCTTTAGATGGAAAGAGGTGGAGGGCTGTACATGGAGATCTAGGCACAGAGTACCTAGATCCCAACTACCCTCGTAATCTAGGAGCCCCACTAGCGGTGCTTAACTGTCACCGCACTTCACCTGCCGGCCCTTTGGGTAAGCGCTTGGCAACGGTTACTTGGCAAGGAAGGACCCTAAAATGTGGAAACTCAATTAATATCAATGAGGAGATCTACGTGAAGGGGTACCCCTACTTTTTCCCGCCTTCAGCGTACCTTCTGAATAGATGGAGCTATGCTAATTCCCGATTTTGCAACGACCGAGATCGGACTAGGCGAGAAAAACAATTAGATGATTGCAATAGTTACAATAAGTATGCTGCAATCACTGGACAGTGTGCCAGAGCCACCTTCGATTACCAATCTCCCTGGCAGGGCCCTTCCTCCTACCTCCAGGAGGGGGGTTCAGTCACGGCTCCTGGCGAAGGATGGACCACTAAGCAATTCTCTCTTGAGGGGGTCTGGCCTATAACTCACGGCTGGAACCTCAGCGAGGGGAATTGTTCACAGGATAGATCTCCAAGGGACCGGTGGAATTATAGTGATTTCACAGCTACCATGATAATCTTAGCAGCAGCTACCGGTAGCGCTGCCAAGGATTTGGGGAATTCTATCATAGAAGGAGCCTCTGAAATATACACTCAGGTTACTTCTCTAATTCAGACAGCCTGGGTTACCATAGCAACGATCCTCAAGTGGGGGGTGCCAGTAATGTTGGCTGTGGGACTTAGTCTCAATTCTGCATAAAATTGGCCTCCTTCCATTAGTAGGAGAGACCTTGAAGGCAGTGGGCCAATCTGTAGTAGGAAAAGTCAAGCCTCCCCTCGAAGGGGAGGATGCATTCCTGCTGTAAGTTACGTCACAACTCCCTGAAGAGAGAAATCACCCCTTGATAAGCAAGGGTGGGTTGGGCTCTTACACACTCCGAGGTTTACTCTCCGAGGTGCTGTGCCAATATGTCTCTCTTCCAGGGAAACGACGTCGAAGTGACAGGAGAAATAGCAGGGCTTTCTGCTCATATGGCAGACGCCGAGGAAACTGTTTTCCTGTATGAAGATCAGACCTTGGCACCCCCGATGAGTCTGGTTGAGGCTGCCGGGGTCTGGTCAACTTTAAGGGGGACTCTTCGAGAGACCCCCAGACCCGTTGGGGGTCCTATACGCTCCTTTACCAAAATGGGCGGGAGTAGCTCGAGCCAGGTTACTTCTACCCGGGAGTCAGTAACCGAAACCAGAGGTTTGGCCAGTCGCATGGCCCGGCTGAATCTGATTGACCTTGATGGGGAACGGATGTCTGACTTAAAACTGCGTGATCCAAGAAATTGGATCAATATCATGGGAATCCAAGCTGGGAGGAGGCCTATTAGAGAGCCCTACCACCCTATGGGATGGCATGATAAAACGCGTTTTGAGGATATGTCCGAACTAATATCACGCGTCACCAATCTTCTCCTTGGGGATGGATGGGGTTCTACGTTCCCGACCAGAGTCTCCATCTACCAGGTCGTCCGACCTGACCAGAGCATGACCGGATGGCAGAACATGCTGTGGGCCTGCATCGACGAGATCCAGAGTCACAACTGGATCTGTGACACAACTAGGTCACAACTGGAACTGTTCCGCGAGGGTGCCGTGCTAGGCCCATGTGCTGAACCTGACAAGAAGCGCTTCACTGGGATCCGAGTTACAAGGACCTACCGCAGTGAGAGGGGAGCTGGAGATCCAGAGGTCAGAGGGGGTGTTGAGAGCGAGGCTCAAGCCATCAATGTGACCCCTATACCCCGAGCTCCTGTAAGGCCCCCGCCAAAGGCATCTGCAGTGTCGGCCGGCAAGAAGAGAAGAGAGAAGCTGAAACACAACCGTGCTGCGTGGGCGCCAGCCACTGGGTGGCCCGCAGACAGCGAGCAATGGAGCAATTGGAATCCACCATACAACGCTGTCCCTACAACAGGGGGGGGTCCACCGACGTACCCCCACCCATATGCACCGAGGGGACCTCACCAAGGACCCTACCCCAGCCCTCATCCTAACACAGGATTCTATGGGGCGCCCCCTGCCCAATATCAACCCGATCCAAGAGGCCAGCAAGGTCCCTACTATTAGAGATCATTAAAACATGTAAGACAAATGCTTAGCTAGTATTAGCCATAGCTTTAAAATGTTTTTGCTTAGAAAACTTCCCACACACGATTTCTCACCAGCTGCATGTGTAAACTGATAACAGGCCAGACAAGCCAAGGTCACGCACTGTCTGCTTGGAACCAGTGAGACGTGACAGGAAGTATCTACGTGCCTCGAGGGTGAGAGTTGGGCAGGAAGGGAGGGGCGGAGGGTGCTATGTAATGACAGTGTGCTGCCACAGGGGTTGATGTATTTAACCGATCGCCCAGGGATGGGCACACTCTTCCTGGACTTTTTGCATCTAGAGACATCTGTTGTCATATACAGCTAATAGCCACCTCGTGGCCTCTTCTCTTTTCAATACTTTACTACTCTATATTTGTAACTCACTTCTTAATAAATACTTTTTATTGAACTTCATTTTGTGCGACGACTGCCTCCCCTGCTTCATTAGCCGAGAAAGATATCCTGGGTTTTTGTCCTTTTCCTGTATTTCTGTGGTAAGATTGGTAACACAAATTACTACATTAAGAATAGGAGCCAGCCTGTGTTTGAGAGTTTCTCTCTAACTGACACAGGTTGGGACAGGCCCTGCCCACGGCCTTAGGTTTCATTCTCACGATATTTCCCCAGTGGAGATATCTATCTGATGCTTATTACTAAGTAAGGTGATTGGTGTTAAGTTTCTCAACGAGTGGCTCTCACTTATATCCTCATAAAAGCAGGATAAAGAGCGCTGCTCACGAGAGATAACTTGGCACTGACTGCTTGGTGATAAGGCCAGAGCCAAGAGTGAAATTAGGTCTGTTACAGTTGATACCAAAGCACACGCAGATACAACAGCAGTTGTGTCCCGTAGCTGCTGGTGAAAGACGCCAAAGCAATAGTATTGGTCTCCGATCACTGAGTGTTTTTAAATCTAATTCTAGATTTGTGCCTGAGTTCTGAGCAATGCAGTCTTGTCATTGTCGGAAGCCACTTGTAATCTACCGAGAATAGATCCTCTAGGTTGAACTCAAGAGACGGAGTTTATCCATTCTAGATAAAGCGATAAATAGGAGTAAGGTTAAAATTCCGGTAACCGGAGAGACTATAGCAAATCTCGAAGGGGTTCCGGTGGGGAGTCTGGGTCTAGTTGACCCAGGGTCTGATTCCCTCAACAAAGAAGAATCTGAAAATGTCAATGAGCACTGGCACTGACTCTGCATATGGAGGTTTGATACTTCATGCAGACGTTAGGTGGCTCAGTGAACTTCCTGTTGATTTTGCTATTTTTATTAAAAAGAAAACCCAGACTGGATTCGCAGATCCGGATCCGGATCTTCAAATAGTAAAATCAGCAGGAAGTTAACATTTGTATTTAAAAAAAAAAACAGTACTGGGTTTGGTGATGTTCTACTGTCTGAATCAGCTTTGTTCGTGTTCGTTTATGTGCTTAAAGAGTGACTTTGAGAGCTGTTTTACGGTACAATGTAAGTCAATGAGGAGCAAATTTAGAATGATCAATTTCTAATCAATCGAGCAATTATTTTTGATTTCTTGTCCACATTTGGAGTTACATCATGGCAAGGTAACTACACAACCCAAACCTCTAACAAAGTGGTCTTGCCCTTTAAGCTGCATGCGTGCCTACTTGAAAATAATAAAATCCAAGTTTAGAACTCGTATGACTGACTCACATCTTAATGACTGCCTCAGACTGGCATTCACAATAGCTGAAATCCAAACCCGAAAATCTCGGCCACTCGCTCACTCCCACTCGGTCACTCCGACTCCAAACCGGATGTGCTCAGGGTCCAATTATTCAGTTGCTTCTTGGAGGAGGCGAGTGGAGTCGAGTGGAGGAGCCGAGGAGGCTCTCTACTTCCGCATTTAGCGAGTGTACATCAAGTGTAGGCTCGACCACTCTCCACAGCTCCTCCGCGGCAGACTTCCGCATCACGTGTACACGTTTTTTTTTGTTTTTTCCCTTCTCCCGTGACGTATACATGGTCCTCCTCCACATGTGGCCACACAAACAATGCTTGAAACACGAAACCATGCCGAAACACCGGCTGCCCCCCCCCCCTTCGCCCCCGCCGAACACTCGTTGCGCATCTCACTCACACACACACACACACACACACACACACACACACACACACACACACACACACACACACACAGTGTAAATTAACAGAAAAGACGCAACAAGCCACTGGCTTTATGGCGTTGTATGATATAAAGCATAATACAATTATATACATTGTAATATATTGTGCACACTTATTCTGTCTCCAAAGCTGATAGTTCATTTCTCTCCTTGCATGTCTCAATTTAGTGCATGGACTACTATAAATTACTGTGACAAAGATTATGTTTAAAATAATGTATTGTATTTATATATAGACTGAATATAGGGGAGGACACTTTACGCTTTAACTATAGCCGTACTCATTCAATTCTGAACCGATTCTTAAAAATGTTAATTCTCTATTAGCTGTGAAGGGTCTTCTTTCATGTCTATCAGTCATGATTTATTTCGCTATCAAACAATATCAAGCAAAATCACAAAATCGTCTGAGTTTTTTTTTTTTTTTTTTCGTCCCAGAAGTGGGGGGGATATCACCCAAACTCTCAAAACCCCGGACATTTGAAGGGTTTTATAAAACCCCCCAGACAGCCCCCCAAAAGAGGATATGTGCGGGTAAAAGAGGACGTATGGCCACCCTGCATGAATGATGTAATTCAGAGTCAGATATACTCTGTAATATACGGTGGCTGTTATAAGCAGCAGTGCCGTGCGGGACTGCTGCGGGGGTGGGGGGTCTGGGGACTGTACGAGCAAAAAGAGGGACGGGTCAGGATTTAATTCATAAATGTAAGTTTGCTCATCCTGGCGCTTCGTTCACTATTACAGGAATAAATGGCTTTGAACAAAATGTTATAAGATAACAATGTGGCCATCCACATTGATGAATTGTCAATTCTTATATTCTGTATTATTCTATACCTGCATATTATTCTATGCAATGCATGTATATTTTCATCCACGGCTCTGGTCCAGCTGTTTGAGACGTCATAAGTGATCGCGGAATTTTCCGTCGCTTTGAAATGACGCTAAGTGCAGTCCGATCCTTTGACGGCAACCGCTCGACCACTCCGTCCTCGCAAATAATCCTCGGCTCCTCGCAGGGGCGGGGCTTAGGCGCGAGTGGAGGAAGCGAGGACAGTGAGCGAGTGACCGAGCTTTGGGGAATGGAATTTGGCTTAAGTATCAACCAGATTTCAAAAGGCTTGCAGATAATGTGCAGTCACAGAAGTCTCATTAAAGCTGGGCTGATCCTGAGAGTATTGTATCCCAAATGGAAAGAAAAAATATGAACCTATATTGCCACATATATGTTCAACATATATGCCACATATATGAAATTGGACCCCTACATATATGTCTCTCAACATATATGCACATATATATATATCCATATATGCACATATATGCGCATATGAATGCTGCATGTATGCCCATATATGTAGGGGTCCAATTTCATATATGCATTATATATATGCTAAATATAGGTCATATATGTTTATTTACACATATATGTTAAATATAGGTCATATATGTCTATTTACACATATACAGTATGTTAAGGATATGTATACCTACATAAATACAAATAAGCATACCTACATGAATTAAATAAAACACAACATCTGGAAGTTATTAAACATTTATTCAAAATCTCAATTAAACATAATCACAACAGAAAATAATTGGTTGATCTTAGACAGGAATAATAATTTCAATTATCTGCCTTTCGGCGATGCCTGAGCTCTGTCAACTTGCTGTTGATGGCTTGACTCAGCTGGCCTTTAGTTGCGTGCGGCCACTTCTTCATTGTTGCCTCTGCAAAGAGACCAAAAGGACATGAGACGACAGTGGAAAAATGCCTCGAGTCTATCTTCTAAAGACTCCAAGCATATAAGTCTTGCTACACCACCTGATTTAGTGTACATGAGTTTCCTTGTGAGTTTATCGGCTGATAGCCCAAAGCCTTTATTCAAACAGTATCTATTTTATTAGTTTATTCGGTTTTTTTCATAAACTATTCAACAATTATTTTGAATTGTCTGAAAAGTGAGTGCATTTATGAGTCCAAGACACCTTCTATATTTACAATTATTGGTTAGAATTATGTAATAATAATAATAATAATAATAATAATAATAGAATTATGTAAGTTTGTCTTGTCGAATGATCTCATGGTATGTTTGACATCACATGAACTTCACTTGTACGAACAACAGATTATCAGCACAGGTTGTTTACCAGAAAGAGCAATAAGATATGCTTCGCAATCAAGCAAATAAATTAAAGGCATGAATGAAAATGAATGTTTTGCACATAACTTACACTCAAAGCCAATCGAAGTCCATTTTTGATTGATTGATTGAATATTTTATTAGGCAAAAAATGTAAAACAGCACAGTTACATTTAAAAATACTTTGTCTAACAGGTCCGTTCATAAAAGTCCTTGCGGACTTGTTTCCAATGAGGGCCTTGGTATTCAATTCATATACATATATAGTGGCACCACAGTTCGAATATCATTACAAAAAAATAAAAACAGCCAAAAAAAAAAATCACTATGTACAACAAAAAAATTTAAAGAGGGGGAAAAAGATATGTACAAGAACAGGGGGGGGGGGGGGGTCTGCTGTCTAACGGGAAAATGGTACTACCTCCTCCTTTGGCCACCTGAAAGGTGATTTTTTTAAGGCTCTTTTAAATGAGCCCAGCGAACTGCATTTTTTGAGGGATGGAGTTAGACTATTCCAATCCTGGGTGGCAGTGCTGTAGAAGGAGAATAAAAGTTTGTTTTATGGGTGGGTGGTACCAAATTGTTGTTAACGCTCCCTCTGGTATTGTGACTGTGGGTGTCGCTAACCTTTTGGAGGTATTTACTCAGATATCCGGGAATAGGGGGCATATCGGGCAAATTTGCATTTACAATTTTGAAGGCCAGTCCCATTTTTTGTTGTTTAACCCTGTCTTCCACCCTGAGCCAGCCTAGGCTGGCAAAATGGGTGGGAGAAAGGTGGGTCATGGGCCCCAATCCGAGGAGTAGCCGAATCAGTTTGTTTTGGGAGGTTTGAAGCTTAGTCTTCAGTGACACTGAGGTGTTGGAGTACCAGGAGGTGCAAGCATAGTCAAAAAGTGGTTGAATCAGGGCCCCAGAGAGGGTCCTGAGGGCCTGAGGGTTGACAAAAGAGGAAACTCTGCCCATAAATTTGGTTCTCTGGTTAACTCTTTTGACCACCTTTGTAGCCATGCTTTCACCTGTCAGGTATTTGTCAAGGATACAACCCAAATAGGTAATCTCTTCTTTGCTAGAGATAATTGTGCCATCGACTTTGACCTTGAAATCATTTACATCCATCTGTCTGAGGGAATGTTTGGTCCCAAAGAGAATGGATTCAGTTTTTCCAAGATGTAGTGACAGTTTGTTATCGGTAAGCCAAGTACGGATTTTTGAGAGTTCGGAGCTGAGCGCCTCCTCAACTTGCAACTTGTCCTCTCCCGAGATCAGGAGTGCCGAGTCATCAGCGAACAGGAACAATTTGCAGTTACAGGCAGCATTCATGTCGTTAATGTATAGAAGAAACAGTAACGGCCCTAGAATGCTACCCTGAGGAACCCCACAGCTCACCGGGAGGGATGAGGACATGGTTCCGTTGATGTCAACCACTTGTTCTCTTCCCTCCAGGTAAGATCTCATCCAGTTTAGTGATGTGCAGTCAAAACCAATCGCCCTCAGCTTATCAAGTAAAATTGAATGGTTTACAGTGTCGAACGCTTTTTGGAGGTCCAACATGACTATGCCGCAGTATTTGCCCACGTCTACCTCACGTTTGATGTAGTCGGTCAGATACAGTAGGCATGTGTCAGTGGAATGGGAGGTTCTGAAGCCCGATTGGAATTCAAACAACAGTTTATGCTCGCTGAGGTAGCTGTTGATTTGTTCTTGAATTAATCGCTCTACAACCTTTGAGATGGAACAAAGGATGGAAACAGGCCTATAGTTGCCAGGTTCTAATTTGCTTCCTTTTTTATGCAGAGGGATTACTCTCGCCAACTTGAAATCCTGTGGGACGTGACACTGGGTGATGGATAGGTTTGTGATTTGGGCTACTATGGGGGCAATAGCAGTAGCTGCGTCTCTGAGGAATCTGGTGGGGATATTGTCAAGGCCGGTGGCCTTGTTTGGCTGGAGGGCGAGTAGTTTTTTCCGCACATCATCAGCATTTACTGGTTTGAATGAAAAGGAGTCTTTTTTAGCCCCTAGTTTCAATCGCTTCAGGAGGGAGGAGACAGGAGGATAGACCCACTTTTCTGGCTGAGCAGCTTTGTCGTGTTGGTGCCACCGCCAATGGGTTGATCCCAACGAAACATCTGAAATCACAAATCACATATGGAAAAGGTGCACTCATAGCTGCTCTACAAGAGAGCACATTTTTCGAGTTACATATGATGGTTCTACTTCAAGCAGAAAGTTACCTTTGAATGAATTCCAGTGTGTAACTGGCGTGCTCCTGTGCACCAGAGTGAAGTTGTAATAACTGGAAAAGCTGCCAGTCCAGCCAGGAAGTTGATCTGTGGAGCCACAACAACCGGACCCTCAATGCTCAGCATCCATTTTGTAGCTGTGAGAACTTCACCTAAACATAATTAGACATATATGGTTTGCATGTTAACAGTGTCCGTCTGTTGCTTTCCACATAACAATAGATTGTTAAACTAAAACATGACCTCCATATAGTCTCCGTATTTGCAATGCTTTAAAACAGATTAGAAAAAACAGTTTACACTACCTAAGACAATTAGACGAGTCGGGAAGCTTCATTATCCTTTCAACAACTGCTGCTGTCGCCAACACCTAAAAGACAGAAAAACAAATAAAAAATGCGTAGTCATTGACCCCAGCTCAACAGTTGAGGGTAACAGCTTGGTGTAAAAGAGTGGCATAATTTTTTGTACAAGCTATTAATTGTATTTGCATACATAGTATTAAGAATTATAAAGGAGGAAAATGTCAAACAACAAAAAAGAAAAGTATCAAACGAAAGTAAAAGGTATCCAAACATGTAATAACAAAATAAAGACATCCTCAGACTCTATTGCAAGTAGTGACATCACGTAGCAGCAGATGTTTTTCTCACCTGAAAATCGTCTTCGCACTTCTTCGTGTCCAGTCTTTGCACTGGTGATCAGTGCTCATTGCCAGCCAGGTGTTTCTTTCAGCATCTGTGATAGTAGAAATAGACATAGATATTATTTGTGCGTCAGTAATTTAAAATGTAATGTTAACTCATCAGATTGCTCATAATTTGCGCCACCGTGCCCCCTTCTCATCATTCAGTTCTTCTGATGAATTTGGCAAAGTGTTTCACAATGCAGAACTGATTAATGATTAATGTTGTACAAATCAGTGGTTCTCAAGCATGTTCATGTCAAGGACCCCCTAATTAGTAGCCTATGTACTTGGCTAAGGACTCAAGATTTGAGTTACAAAAGTGTTTCAGAAATATTCCACACAGTTTGTTTACAGTGTTTTTTAGTTTTTTAATAGCTGATCTACAAGCTCACAACGCATCACCATGCGCTGCACTGTGAGCTTGTAGATCTGCTATTTTCAAATAGGCATTTTATAGGGTTTAAGTGGTTAAACTGATTTTGATGCTATATAACCTCATTCACCTGGGGACCACCTGGAAACCCCCCAATGACTGATAAACATTACCTGCTTTTGTTAGCTACTGTCTGCAAAACAAAACTAAGTAAAAAAAACGGATTACCAAATCTGTCAGCTGATTTGATTTTGTTTTATCCATTGGTACTATTTGTACTCTCTTTCTCTTAATTAAATGATTGTACTTTGTACTGTAGGTTTCAAACAAAATTCATAGATATGATAATAATTAATTACAGTCAAAACAAATGAGGCCAACATTAGCTTTCACTGTTGTGGAGTGATTTATACCTGAAATAAACACTGATATGCACCACATGGAGATTAATATGCTAATGCCATGTCTAAGACTGTGTTACACGCCCCAAAAACCTTATCTACAAGCTCACAATGTGTCGCTGTGAGCTTGTAGATCAGTGATTTTTGGGCGTGCAACAGTGTCTTACGACGAAACATAATTTAAGCTTTAGACCCGAGCGAATCACTATCATGACAGTCATGAGGAAACTTCAACCTGGTTTTTGCACTTTCTCCATTTACGGCCCTACATCTACATAAACGTTCATATTTCAAATATAAAGTGCTTATCTCATGGCCACGGATGTTACAATTCACTTCGGGTGGGTGTAAGTATCCGTATATTCCGGATTGTTCATAAAAAAGCATTTAATCCGATCGGTGGCCATTGTGTCATAGACTTATAATGTATCAGAGTGCAGTACACCTCCCAACCGATAGGGTCACGTAGTTGAACGCATGAGGAAATACGGAGAAAATGGCCACCGATCGAATTAGAATGCTTTTTATTGAACAATACAGACACTACGGGTATTTCTGAGTGCCCGAGTAGACTTGTAACATCCATGGCCATGGAGTAAGCACTTTATATTTAAAATCTGAACGTTTATGTAGATGTACAGGTTCTAAATGGAGAACATGCAAAAAACAGGTGTAAGTTCAGCCATGACGCTCGTGACGGACGAGCGTCGTGTGATCCATGTTCTAATACACTGATATAACTGCACATTTACGATACTAACAAGTTGGATGACATTTGAATTCCATAAACGAATTAAACGTACCTGTTATCTAGTAGAGTAGAAGCATGGAAGCAACCGGTTTGTAAATAAATGTTCGCTCAGCAGACAGACGTTAGTTCCTCTGTTTCAAAATGAATAGGCTCCGCCTTCAGATGCATGACGTAATGTGTCATTGTAGTGGTTCTCAACCTGTGGGGTCGGGACCCCGAGGGGGGTCCCAACATGATTTTGGGGGGGTCCCCAGATGACAGTGAAGTAACAATTTAAGTAACTTTTTTAATACCTAAAAAAAAAGTAAAAATAAAAGAAAGCAAAGAAAAAGCCCATTACTGCATCAAAAGTAATCAACAAAGTATACTAAAAAAACTGGTCAAACGTTGGCCAAATTGTCCAATAATAATATAAGAAAGAGGCAAAAATAACCCACCAGAGTCGTTGTTGTGAGCTTGTAGATCGGCTATTTTCACAATATAGATCTGTGGAACGGAGTGAAACTAAATGCATCAACTCCTACGTGCATATTGGTTGGGGCGGGGGTCCCCAGTTCAAATTATTTTGGGGGATCTCGGCCTGAAAAGGTTGAGAACCACTGCTGTAAGTAACGGGCATTGCATGGGATATCTGCACACCTCAATGTAAAATTGGCTATTTTGTCCAAAATGTTAAAAAAAAATGTAATGTTTGGAAAAAAATGTTAAGTAAAATAAAGTATTATATATATAAATTATTATAAGTAGTATGATTAGAAAATTCTTAAACATTTGACAATCAAGGTCTAATATTTCTATAATTGCTACAAATTGCTACAAAACCTGTATAGCAGTCATTTTGGGGCATAAACAAGAAGTTGAAGGATAAAATTAATAATGCTAATAATAACTGATAATGATGATTATGTTCACATCAAGTAAAACATTTTAAATTGTTGTGCCTTTTGTTTATAAACCCTGTAGCACTTTGTGATTTCCAAAAATGTAAAGTGCGTTAAAAATAAAATGCTAAAAAAAAATATTATTATCATTATTATTATTGTTATGTATACTCTACATTACTGTAAAACTATGTTCAACAGTTAGAATATAACCTGACTGTAATTTAGAGAAAAGAGAAAATGTGTAGAGAAAAGAGAGAAATAACTCAAATGCAGTGGAAAACAGAAAGGTCTTTAGTTGTGTTTTAAAATTAATAAGAGTAGCAGCAGACCTAATTAAACAATATTGTCTTTATACTACTTTATCTTCCACAATCCACAAACCACAATCTACATTGAATGGAAATACGTAGATATAGAACTTTGGATATTACCTTGCAATTAAAAAAGTGAGCTATATATAGGCATTATTATGACATATGCAAAAAGTCAGATATATACTAGCTATATATGTAGGCATATATGTAGGCATTTATGACATATATGCAAAAATATGAACCTGATTGTGGCATATATGTGGACATATATGTTGATATATAGGGAATATATGTCTCATATATGAGCTATATATGAGACATATATTCCCTATATATCAACATATATGCACATATATGAACCTGAATATGGCATATATGAGGCATATATTCTGCATATACCTGCCATATATTGACATATATGTTCATATATTTTCTTATATCTGTGCAAATATATGGTCATGGATGCATTTTTGTCATTTTAACAGAATATCTGTAAATGTGAAAATTCTGAGAAATTGAGAACTGAGAAACTAAATATTGTGCATTGAAGAGAATAAATCTGTAAAAGCAATTTATTTCATGTCCTTTGTGTTTTGTTTTATTTAAAAATAACTCAACAAAGACGTTTATTTGTATTTTTGTCCTAATATTTATATTTCTAATACGTTTTTCTTAATATTTAGGCATTTATTATATAACTATCATCTTTATTCTTATTTAAACTACTAGTCTTTGTGTGGATGTATGCACATGCATTGAGCCTGTCAGAAATTGCAATCGTGACAAGTGTTTTTTTTAAAACATATTTTAGTGGTAGATCACGGCTTACAATTGGAAATAAAATGTGCTCTTGGGCTTGAAAAGGTTGCTTACCACTGCTATAGAGTGTTACTGTGTATAAGAATGGATTACGTTCATTTTTACATGAATAGTGTAAGAAAAAAACAAATAAAACTGTGAGAATATTGTTTACTTTTGTAAACTTTATTGATGCATTTTAACTCTTGTTTTAAGATTCTTTATAATACTTTGTTCATGTATTTTATAATATTGTGATTCTTTAGATTTTTTGTGTGTCTGTAGTTGTGAGTCAGGACATCCGCCACATCTATGCTATTACTCTGTTTGAGGATCACATCTACTGGATAGAGAGAGGGAACAGAGGCTCCATCTACAGAGCCAACAAGACTCAGGGAACCAACAACATCAGTCTCACCAGTAACCTGTTCTTTCCATCTGACCTCCACATGTATCACCCCTCTAGACAACCTGAGGGTCTGTACCACCTACTGTATACAACACTCTCACTATTCACTCTCACTGGGGGCGGCCATAGCTGAGTGGTTAGAGAGCCCGGCTGGGCAGCCAGAGGCTCTACAGTAGTTGTAGCAGGTTCCATTCCAGCAATGTGTCCATGTGTGTCCCTGAGCAAGACTCTGAACCCCTAATTACTCCCTGAGTGAATGGCTGCTCACTGATCCTATAGTTATAGTATGGGTAAATGCAGAGGACACATTTCACTAATGTGTATACTGTACATACATAGGCCTACATACATACACAGTGACAAAAAAAAAAACCCAAATAAGGATTATATTTATTGTCTGTTATTGTATTATTAGATTTTTTGTTTTGTTAGTTTTTTCATAATTTTTTACCCCTTTTTTTCCCTCCATTTAGTCGTTATGCCAATTAATTCCTCTCCACACACATTTCTGTGTTGTCACTGCTTTTTTCTTTCATAATTCTTTTCATAATTTCATCATTTTCCTCTAAATATTAAGACAGGAGAGCGTTTTTGACAGGCGTCGCAATGTCACGTTAGTAGCTCTGCTTCAGGTTCTATTAATTAAGTATTTTTAATTATTTTAACATCTATTTGTATTATTCTAAATGACTTGTGGGGGGGTGGGGGGGAGGTCCAATCTGAAGCTAGGGGAGGAAAAAAAAACATTCTCCCGGGATCTCCGCGCCTGGATGAATTACTGTTTGTGATTTAGTTTTTCCTTTAGCAAGGTAAGAGGATCATTTACACTGTAACCTCTTAGCTGTTTACAGGCAGACAGGGACTATTTTCTTCTAGTAAATATTCTGAAATTGATTTTAAATACAGTTTTAATGGAGTTGTCTATGATTGTCATGTTGCCATATTTAGTGTTTTATCCATGTGAGGTGATGGTTTACAATAGTCTCGTGTGGCCAGACTGTTGCCTCCCACAATGTTCAAATGTTTGCGGTCATACAGGCTGGGACTCTGCTCTGATCATGATTAGGATATAAACCTGATGTGAAGCCACCTCTTCACTTCCGTTTCGTCTTTACAGTCGTGCAAATCTATCCTAATATAAATACAAATCATCTAAGTATATTTAGCTTGCTGTGTAGCAGAAATTAAAATTAAAAAACTAAATGTAAAGGTATTTTAAAATATATTTTTGTGAACGGAAATGCCAGTTGTAGTAGGTGTAGTTCCAGACTCTATATAGCATTCGGAGATTGTGGAATAGTTGTCTGGCTACGCGAGACTAGTTTACAGTGATTGTAGAACAGTTAGAGGGTTGTAGTCACTCTGCTCTGCATCGTTCCTAACAACACCTCATAGCTGCTCTAAACTCACATTAAACCACAGCCTGGTGTGGCTTATTGCTTTATTCTAACATATAGGTGTGTGTTCTCATGTTTTTTCCATGTGTGCATGTTTTCTCCACCCTGCAGTGGCCGGTCACCCGTGTCAGACCAACAATGGAGGCTGCAGTAACCTGTGTCTGCTCTCACCTGGAGGAGGCTACAAGTGTGAGCAGTACATGATGTCCAGCTGCACTGCCAACCAGGTGATTCACCTCGCCTTCACTTGTGTTACGCTGTATGACTTTATGTCTCATGTCTGCTTTTGATACATTACTGATTCTATACATAATCCTCTGTCTCCCCCATCAGTTTGCTTGTAAGACCTTTAAATGCATTCCGTTGTCATGGAAATGTGACAAAGTAGATGACTGTGGGGACCGGTCAGACGAACCTGCAGACTGCTGTGAGTTGAGACAGAAATATTACCTCATTATTCATGCTTTATTATCAGTGTTGAGACTAATGTCTTATTTTCAATTTGATCATGTTGTTACAAACACTGACATTTAAATGGACACATTACTCGTTACTTCATTTGAAAATAGCCGACAACTTCAGAGGATTAAAGGTTTATTATGATCTGACTTCTACTCTCACACTAGACCTGTCTGTGCCTGATGCAGTCACCATGTTGTTGTTAGGATCATCTCCTCAATGCTTGACTTATTCTATGTTGTATCAAACATGTACAATTATAATGTATAGTTTAGACATTTAGCACACTTATCCAGACTGACCTAGACGAGCAAGATTGAAATAAGCAGAGTAACATGAACTCTAGTCATTGAACAAGGCAATACATCACACCATACAGACCTAAGAGAACATTGTGGTGGCTGAAATAAACTAGGTTATCAGGTAAACAATGAACCTAGCATCTGTCTAAACTGTGTGTGTGTGTGTGTGTGTGTGTGTGTGTGTGTGTGTGTGTGTGTGTGTGTGTGTGTGTGTGTGTGTGTGTGTGTGTGTGTGTGTGTGTGTGTGTGTGTGTGTGTGCGTGCG
>NC_137626.1:2019747-2024747 GCF_963280865.1 Gymnoscopelus braueri
CGCACGCACGCACGCACGCACGCACGCCTTAATAGCTTAATGGAGGACAGGCCAGCAGGCAGGCGGACCATGTCATCACTCTCATGTCACCATGACTCAGCCATAACTATATAAGGAGTTCTCAATGTTGTTTGATTCAAAAAAAAAAAAAAATTTAATTTTTTTTCAAAAATATCAATTTGTCTTTAAACATAACGTGACATATTTTATTAGCTTAGTATTGAATGCACAATAACATGTTATGTTTATACATATTTTGTAGAGAAAGGTCAGTGGCGTCAGTCCTAACCTTGCCAAGATATGGCAAGGTTAGGGTTGCCAACCCCCCGAATTACACCTATAAAACAATACAAACACAATGGTCTTACACCTGCATCATGAAATGATTGATGATTTTTTTTAATTTTTTTTCTGGAGCCAAGGTTTGCCATACCCAATTGATGCCCCTGAGAAAGGCCCTTTTGCACACCTACTGGGACAACCTGTGTGTAGGAGCAGGCACATTTTTTTTCATGTTTATACATATAAAACACCATTTTATACATAAATATACGATATATGTGGTAGTCTATCCCCTACCCTACGAGCTAGGGGGTCCCTGCTCCATCACCCCATCAGTTTGGGGGTCCCTGGCCTGAAAAGGTTGAAGACCCCTGGTCTAACCTCAAAGTGGTGTCATCAGGCTCAAACAAGTCAGTCTGCTCCATATATGGGCATGAAAGGGGGCATACCCATATATGGGCATATACTAATGACATCTACAATATCTATTTATGGGAATAAAAGGGACACGGTGTGACAGATACAAATATCTCCATATACAGTATGTATATATACTGTATATATACAGTATACTGTATGGGCTCACAATGTGTCACATTGTGACACGTTGTGAGCTTGTAGATCAGATATCTTCACTACTTTTGTTTGACACTCTTGTATAATGAAGTAGGACATTGATTACTGAAAAAACTAAACATAAAAAGTTGAATTATGGAGATACAAGGTTTCTGCCCGACAACAACAATATGTTACATTGTCAGTAAAGATGTCAAACAGTGACCCTGACTCAGTGTCTCCCTGACAGGTACTTGTACTGGTCAGACGTAGGTAAGAACAACCCCCACATAGAGAGGATGGGGATGGACGGCACCAACAGGAGCATCATTGTGAAGGATAAGATCTACAAGCCCTACGGCCTGACGTTAGACTACATCAACGATCACATCTACTGGAGCGACGTGAAGGAGAAACACATTGAGTTTGCCAACCTGGATGGAACCAACAGACACACAGGTTACACACACACACACACACACACACACACACACACACACACACACACACACACACACACACACACACACACACACACACACACACACACACACAGGGGAGGAAGAAGTACTCAGATTAAGTAAAAGTAATCCCTATTATACTTAGTTGACTGGAGTCCTCCAGAGGTCTATACTAGGCCCCTCCTTTTATCCTGTTTTCACTAAATATATTTGCAGATAATATCAGATCTACAAGCTCACAACACTGGGTGAAAAAGGTGATATACCTGGATACGTGGGCAAGGCATACATCCACCCAACATAAATGATTGGTGGGAGTTTTTCAATGAATGCGGGAGAGGACTGTTTACCTTCAAATGCCTTTAAGATACCTGGATATGCATCTCTCTTTTCTCTGCTAGGGAATCTTCCTTACATATGCAAATTAGAGGTTTGTTCAAACAATGGGAGGTGTGGGGTTCAGAGTGGGGGGGGGGGCTCAGAGAGAGAGAGAGAGAGAGAGAGAGAGAGAGAGAGAGAGAGAGAGAGAGAGAGAGAGAGAGAGAAAGAGAGAAAGAAAGAAATAAGAACACAACCTATTGCACAATTACTGATTAAAAACAATGAGTGAGATGTGTGATCACAGAGTGTGTGTGATCACACAGATCAGAGTGCAGTCTTGGGGCAAATATACTTTTGCTCCACTACAATTATTTGAAAACTTTAGTTACTATTACTTTGCAGATATAAATGGTTACATTATAAAACATACATTAACCATTTTTGCCTTATTTTATACATAGGCTATTTGAAAATAGCCGATCTACAAGCTCACAACGCGTCGCGTTGTGAGCTTGTAGATCGTCTATTTTCAAACATTTT
This sequence comes from Gymnoscopelus braueri, assembly GCF_963280865.1. Lineage (NCBI taxonomy): Eukaryota > Metazoa > Chordata > Actinopteri > Myctophiformes > Myctophidae > Gymnoscopelus > Gymnoscopelus braueri. The sequence continues at coordinate 2,021,907 of NC_137626.1, forward strand.
AGTACTGGTACTTTAAGCACATTTTGATACCAATACGTTTGTACTTTTACCAAGTACGTTTAAGGGTCATTAAATGGTTAAAATTATATCACAAACAAGGCTTACTTTATGTGTGTTTTCGTGTGTATTTTAGGGGGTAGAGATTTACATGCAGGCACAACATTTGCATGAAAGGTGTTGATGGGTTCAGTGGCCCTATTGTCTCAGGTCTCTGCAACAATATATCTATCACCACATTAACCACTTTAGCCCTATTTTATGCATAGGCTATTTGAAAATAGCCAATCTACAAGCTTGTAGATCTGCTATTTTCAAACATTTTAATACTTTCACTTTTGGTACTTTAAGTATATTTTGAATACTTTTTTTACTTTTACTCAAGTAACATTTTGAACACAGGCCTTTTACTTGTTTTATTATTTTTAGTATTAGTATTTTTATATTGTGGTATTGCTACTTTTACTTAAGTAAAATATCTGAGTACTTCTGCCATCAATGCTAAAAATACAGGTTACCACCAGTCATGTGGTTAAACTATTTAGTTTGTTTTCTAGTCTAGGCCCAGTAGTGCTCAAAAGAACAAAATGTTATGGACTTTTACTTGTAACAGTAAGAGTATTTCTACATTACACTACTTTTACTTAAGTATAAAATGTCAGTACTTTTTTTTGTGCTTGTTGTTTAGTGCAAAGTATTAGTACCTCTACATAACTTTTAACTTGTTAAAACTAACTAAACCTAGTAAATAGTTTATTTCCAGTCTCTCTCTCTCTCTCTCTCTCTCTCTCTCTCTCTCTCTCTCTGACTGCCAACATTTAACATGCACAGGGGAGGGGAACCTGTGTGTCTATCCAATCAGATTCGTCCAAACAGAGATTTCAAACATTCAAACTGTTTGGGCGGTTGGGTGAATTCATTCTACTCACATTGTACTGCTGGCCTGTTGATGTTTTCGGACTAGCTTTGTAAATGGTAAGCTGCTATTTTATCTAATTGTAAATCATTAGTAGGTTTTACTGTTTATTGTATTTACTTTGATCAGTTCTCTACAGTTTGTTTGATCAGTTGTAAGCTAGTGTTTCTTTACCTGTATGAGTTCAGATTGTTTTAAAACATGTGGCCTAGCTAAGTGGCTAGTCAATTCATATGCCATGATTTAATTTGTCAGCATAATGCAGTAATAGTAAAATACACAGACTTTATAAATGTTTGTAACTAAAGCTTTGTAGTTTGTCTTTACTGTGGCTACATTGAATACAATGGAAAAGCATTGCTTCATCCCACTAACCCCTAAAATTATATTTGCAGGGAGATTTCCATTGTTTTCCCCACTGTTGACGAGGAAGTTTTAAAAGGTACTACACACCCACACTCTTCTTCTTCATTTAACTATTTTTGTGCACTCCTGTTTTCTGAGTTTTAATTGCTGTTATATATTTTACAGTTGTTGGCATCCAGGGGTACATGTGTGAGGACCTTTCGGAGTTTTAACAGATAATCTCCAGCACACACTCTCTTCTTCTTTTTTCTTTCTTTCTTCTTTTTGTTTAAGGCTCGCAAATTCAGCAAGAAATTATGTACTTTTACTTTGATCATTTAAGTATACTGTATACTTGCATGTGTTTTGGGGCGAGCGTTTTGGTATTCCTTTGGTGCTTTGCCAAAAGCATTGATTTCCTCAAATTAACCTTTTATAATCATGCTGTTTACAGGAGGCTGTGAGGCATCTACACAACTCGGAGAAGAATAACCACAAATACAATCCAAAAGAAGCGTAAGTAACTAAATTCAACTATATCACAATCATGCTTTAGTAAGAGATTGGGTTCCTGTCCTGGTGAAATGTTTTAACTGATAAAGAAAAAAATGATAAAAACTAACACGGTTCTTCTCTTCCAACAGGGTAAATTCTCCACATAATATTGATGTTGCGGCTCATCTTTTAGGAGAACTAAGCATTAGTTTCTGTAATGTTGATCCTGTTTTTATAAAAGGTAAGCGCACATGCATAATACACTCACAGTATTCACATAAGCTATTTGCATCTTAATAGAGTGGGCTAGACCTGCAGAAGCCAGCAAACCTGTATTTCTTATGCACTGGAGAAAGCAAAGGTACAGAAGTCTATGAGGACACGACAGAGAAAATTACGGGTAAGTGAGGAGAGCAGTTTTGGTAGGCCTCACTCACACAGTTAAAACAATTTCTTAGTTTTGTGGTTTAATTGTAATTCTATTTTTTTTGTGTTTGTTTTTTTACAGTTGTTTGAGGGCAGGAGATCCGTGTTGCGGCCTGCTGAGGAAATTCTCTGGAACAGTACTGCAACCAAAGAGCTCATGTCTGATGAGGAAGATGGCTTCGAAGATGGTTTGCCAGTATGGTTTATCAGACCTCCACCAGGAAGAAGTTCAGCGCTTTCAAAGCTGTGCAAGGAGCTCCAGGAAAGAAGACCCCCAGGACCTCGTTCCAGACCCCGCGTTCTCCAGAACACAATGCTTGTGGTTGACAAGTTCGAGGACTATAACAGGTCTTTTACACTCCTCCAGCTGTAAGGACACCTCAAGGACACCCAAGATATATATTTGGGAACTCCAGCGGCGTAGTGTCAGACATTTAATTGGATGCCTTGCTGCCTTTTTGTATATATTTTTGGGTGCATCAGCACCTTTTTATTTGATTTTATTTGATTTTTTAAGTATAAAAAGTATAAGTGACTTTTTTCCCCTCATGGCACTACTTGCTGACTATATACCAGTGTCAGTCTACTTTATGTGGATTATGCGGTCGACACACAATGACATTTTGCACCTTAATCCCATGTATAACGCACTTGACTTTTGT
>NC_137626.1:2029747-2124747 GCF_963280865.1 Gymnoscopelus braueri
GGTTGTCTATGATTGTCATGTTGCCATATTTGGTGTTTTATCAAAGCAATAAACCATGTGAGGTGGTGGTTTACAGTGATTGTAGAACAGTTAGAGGGTTGTAGTCACTCTGCTCTGCATCGTTCCTAACAACACCTCATAGCTGCTCTAAACTCACATTAAACCACAGCCTGGTGTGGCTTATTGCTTTATTCTAACATATAGGTGTGTGTTCTCATGTTTGTTCCATGTGTGCATGTTTTCTCCACCCTGCAGTGGCCGCTCACCCATGTCAGACCAACAATGGAGGCTGCAGTAACCTGTGTCTGCTCTCACCTGGAGGAGGCTACAAGTGTTCCTGTCCCGCCCACTTCTACTTGGCAGCTGATGGCAAGCAGTGCATGTCCAACTGCACTGCCAGCCAGGTGATTCACCTCGCCTTCACTTGTGTTACGCTGTATGACTTTATGTCTCATGTCTTTTGATACATTACTGATTCTAAACATAATCCTCTGTCTCCCCCATCAGTTTATTTGTAAGAACTACAAGTGCATTCCGTTGTCATGGAAATGTGACACAGTAGATGACTGTGGGGACCGGTCAGACGAACCTGCAGACTGCTGTGAGTTGAGACAGAAATATTACCTCATTATTCATGCTTTATTATCAGTGTTGGGACTAATGTGTTACTGTATAACGCAGTGGTAACCAACCTTTTTATTTCCAATTGTAAGCCACGGGCAGAATTCTAGTACCCCCCCCCCCCTTACCCCCCCAAAGAAAATGTCGTTTGGGGGTACAAAATCATGGCATAAAGAGAAAAAAAAACAGGCCGTGACCTACAGACACGGCGAAGGAAAACTGTGAAGCCACAGCCACACATGCAAGATGTTGCACATGAACTCTGCAGCCGCACTGAGGCGCTCCAACACAACACTCTGACATTAAGCTTCACACAACAAACATCAGCATCTCACCACAATGACAAACAAATTACGTCCGCGCAAAAATAAGCGAGGGCTCGCTTATTTTGGGGTTCAAAAATCGTGGGATAATTTTTTTTTTTTTTTTTTTAACAATGCATCGTGTCCTGCCGTCCTCCCTCTCTCTCCATCTCCTTGTCTCTCTCTCTCTCTCTCCCTGTCTTCCTCTCTCTCCCTCCCTCGTTCCCTCTCTCTCTCTCTTTCCCTCCCTCCCTCTCTTCCTCTCTCTGTCTCTCCCTCTCTGTCTCTCTGTCTCTGTCTGTCCGTCAGCGAAAATTCTCTCTCGCTGTTTGGCTGACTATTCTCTCTCTCCCACCCTCCCTCTCTCTCCCCCCCTCTCCCTGTGTGCGCGCATGGCTGTCCCCCCCGCCCCACCCACACACACACACACACACACACACACACACATACAGATCTGTGTGTGTGTGTGTGTGTGTGTGTGTGTGTGTGTGTGTGTGTGTGTGTGTGTGTGTGTGTGTGTGTGTGTGTGTGCCAACATACGCTGGTGGGTGAGTACGCACCGTTTTTCTCGATCAGCCAATTGCAGTGCATTTTTGCCACCTCCGCGACTAATGTGATGCAACGGGACTTTTGAGATGGCCATGCCCAAAATAGGGTGCCTTATTCGGATACATGCGTGTGAGTGGCCGCCCCTGCCGGTTCTCTGAATTTTTATTTTTAAATAGGCTCTGTCATGATTAATTGACCACACATATGAAGTGAAACAACTAAATTCTATCCAAACGATATCTTATAAGTAAATTCCGTGCCTCAAAGAAGAAGTTTGAGAGCTCTGTGAAGTTGAAAAGTCCGGAGAAAGCTGGCCAGAGAAACAATGGACCGAAACAGTGGCTGCCGTTCGTGTTTGAGCGACGACGCTGATAGGCTGGGAGAGTGAGGTTGGGTTGGGTTGCCATGTCATGTCCAGGTGTTGTAAGCGTGAAGTGGGTGTAAATTGGTTAGAGAAAGTGCGTAGACGCATGCGCAGTGCGCAGCTTTGTGTTTTTTCATGAAGCTGGTTGCTTGTTGCTCGCGCACGATCTGGCAACAGCGGTGCATACGCATGCGCAGTGCGCAGTTTTTTTTGGACAAGCCTGTTCAGCCAGTTTGCGGATTGTAGATGATCTACCACTAAAATATGTTTTAAAAAAAACACTTGTCACAATTGCAATTTCTGAAAGGCTCAATGCATGTGCATACATCCACACAAAGACTAGTAGTTTAAATAAGAATAAAGATGATAGTTTTATAATCAATGCCTAAATATTAAGAAAAACATTATAAATATTAGGACAAAAATACAAATAAACTTCTTTGAGTTATTTTTAAATAAAACAAAACACAAAGGACATGAAATAAATTGCCTTTACAGATTTCTTCTCTTCAATGCACAATATTTAGTTTCTCAGTTCTCAATTTCTCAGAATTTTCACATTTACAGATATTCTGTTCAAATGACCAAAATTTATCCATGACCATGTATTTGCACAGACATGGTGACAGGTACAATACTCTCAGGATCAGCCCACCTAGCCCGGAGGGAATTCAGAAAAATGTTGCACTTGGCGACAAGTTTTTGATTTTTGGCATGGTGTTAGGTATGGGCATAAGGTTTTCAAAAACCATCGGATGCAAGTTGGGATCGCCCCCTAGTGGTCTGTTTCCAATGAATCCAATATTAGATAGGTATGGTTGAAACCCCAAATAATTGATGGAAGAGATTTTTCAATGGATTCTGTTACTATTGGGTATGCTAAATAACATACAAAAAAATTAAACATCGAACTTCTAGAAACGCATAATTTTCAAGTTGGCGTCCACGATGGCTGGAGGGAGCTTAACATGCTTATAAGCGGGGGGGGAATATATAAAAAACTAGAAAAAGTGCTCCTCGGAGCACAGGTCTCCGCCAGGTCAGGTTAGTTATTGTGGCCTCCTGGTGGCGCTATAATAGGCCAATGTGAAAAGGGTGGCATTTCTTCCTCGGCCTAGTGGGAATGTGCGTGCAACTTTTCACGGAAATCGCACGCCACGTTCATGATTTCAGACATTTTGTTCAAAACGGACCAATCCTGCAAACTTTGGAATTCAACCTTAGCCAATCAGGATGGAATATGAAATATCGGACAGATGCGTCTTGATCACATGACTATAGAGATACTGTGTACCGATTTGCATGATGTTTGGATAAAATCTGAAGGATTAATATCCAAAAATGTAAAAATGTAAGTCGGCCTCCTGGTGGCGCTGTAAAAAGCAGATGTGAAAAATGCAGTGCAGATGTTTTTCCTTGGCCTCTAGAGAGTAGGCGTGCAAAGTTTCACGCAGATCGGTGCAGTTATAGTTAAAAATGCAAATCGGCCTGTTATAGCGCCACCATGAGGCTGATGTGAAAAGTTTTAAGTGCCATTTCTTCCTCGGCCTAGTGGGAATGTGCGTGTGCAATTTTATGGAAATGGCAAGCTGCGTTCATGATTTGAGGCAGTTTGTTGAAAACGGACCAATCCTGCAAACTTTGGATGGTAACCTTAGCCAATGAGGATGGAATATGGGAAAGCGGACTGATCAGGGTTGATCACATGACTATAGAGATACTGTGTACCGATTTGCATGAGGTTTGGTTAAAAACTGTAGGAGTAATGGGAAAAAATGGGTTTTGCACAAATCGGCCTCCTGGTGGCGCTATAACAGGCCCATGTGAAAAATTTAGGCAGAGGTTCTTAATTGGCATCCAGGGAGTGTGTGTGCACAGTTTCGCAACGACCGGGCCAACGGTGCCGGAGATTTGGTGGTAACACACAGACAGGACGGACGGACGGACACACGGACGGACGGACGGACGGACAGGGGCGAAAACATACTCTCTCGCCATGCCTTTCGGCCTGGCGGAGACAATCATAACAATCTGTTTATATAACAAATCATTTATAGAAGGTATTTTCAATGGATTCTGTTACTATTGGGTATGCTAAATAACATTTAAAAAATCTAGGAAAATCAAACTTCTGGAAAGGTATCGTTTTCAAGATGGCACATATTCCCTCCCAGCTTATAGGCATTTTAAGCTCCTGGCATTTTAAGCTCCCGGCATCTTGAAAATGATGTCTTTACAGGAGTTTTCCTAAATTTTTAGTGTGTTATTTAGCGTACCCAATAGTTACAGAATCCATCGAAAATACCTTCTATAAATTATTTGGGGTTTCAACCATATACTAACCTATCTAATATTGGATTAATTGGAAACAGACCACTAGGGGGCGAACCCAACTTGCTTCCGATGTTTTTTGAAAACCTTATGCCCATACCTAACAGCATGCCAAAAATCTAAAACTTGTCACCAAGTGCACGATCTTGATGATTTCGGCCAAATTCCCTCCAAGCTAACCTTTAATGAGACTTCTGTGACTGCACATTATCTGCAAGTCATTAAGATGTGAGTCAGTCATACGAGTTCTAAACTTGGATTTTATTATTTTCAAGTAGGCATGTAGCTTAAGTGCACAAGACACCATCAGGGGATACTTCACAAGTGACCAAAAGTCCAGGTTTCTAGCTCTGCCCTCCAGTTAGTAGTCAGTTAGTATTTCAAACAACACCTGTAGTTAATGCAAACACATCCTGCATTTTAACTGATATCTGTTCAATGTCAATACTGAGGAAAGGGTTTGATACAAAAGCAGCTACTCAACTCATGCCTTGTACCTCAACAAATCTACGGCCATATTCTGATTTCAGTTTGTTTAATTGGGCACAGAATTGTTCGGGATGAAAAGCAGTTATCTGTGAGGTTTTGTGACACCTTCTCAAGATTTGGGAAGTGTGTCAGCCAATCCAGCTTCCTTTTGAATGCGTTGACTCCACTGATCATTTGACCAATGCCTCTGTCCTTCCCTTGCAATTCTCGGTTAAGGTTGTTTAGTTTTGCTGTCAGGTCTGCAAGAAAACCCAAGTCCAATAACCAAGCATCGTCAGACATCAATGATCTGCTCATACTCCTCGTCCCTCGACTTCAGAAAAATGAAGCATGTTGCCCCGACTGGGCCAGTAGTATCAAACCTCCATATGCAGAGTCAGTGCCAGTGCTCATTGACATTTTCAGATTCTTCTTTAAGAAGATTAGTTAACATTCTTTGAAAGTTACGATTTTTTTCCCATTCCAAGTGGCTATGACTGACTTCCAAAGTTTGCGGGCCTTGGGTAGACAACCCGGCCTGGCGGAGATTGGCGGAGATCTGCACTCTGAGGAGGACCTTCTAGTTAAGGCAGTCCATCAATTCTACATGGCTCAGCCCTTTAGTAACTCTTGCCTTAATTTCTCATACATCACAGGCAACACACTTGTGCTCAGTGGTGTAAAGTAACTAAGTACATTTACTCAAGTACTGTACACTTTTGAGGTATTTTTTACTTTACTGGAGTATATCCAATATTCAATATTTTTACTCCACTACGATTATTTCAAAACTTTAGTTACTAGTTACTTTGCAGATATAAATTTGAATTTATTATATTATAAATCATACATTAACCACTTTAGCACTATTCTATAACTATCTGAAAATAGCTGATCTACAAGCTCACAACATGTCGCATCACGTGATGCCTCGTCTCCGACATTGTTGTGAGCTTGTAGATCTGCTATTTTCAAACATATTTGTACTTTTACTTTTGGTACTTTAAGTATATTTTGATGCCAATACTTTTGTACTTTACTCAAGTAACATTTTGAACACATTGTGGTATTGCTACTTTTACTTTTAAAATATCTGAGTACTTCTTCCACCACTGCTTGTGCTCAAATGCGATCTGCTGCCATGGCACTTTGAAACGTTGTAGAACACTGTTTGAAGATTTAAATCCAGCGTTCTCCACCACTGAAAAGGCTTGCATGTCATGAGACTGCGCTCGTTATTTCTTGAGCGCGACCGGCGAGTTGAATTATGTGTGCGCGGAATGTACAGGAAAACAACAACGCATCCCTTAGACCAGCGTTGCCAGATTTTGTGAGAGAAACAAGCAACCAGGTCTATGAAAAGAAGTCCAAAATAAGCGACTAGGGCAGTTCAGTCAAACTTTATTGTTGAATGTTATGTTTTAGAGCAGTGGTTCACAAACATTTCATGTCAAGGAGGACCCCCAATATATTCAAGCGACTTTACAGAAAAACAAGCCCAAAGTAGCTTATAATAAGCAGACTTGGCAACACTGCCTTGGACGCACTACTCTAGTCTACACTACACAAATTCTGTGTATTGTCGATGGCTGCCCGTCTGCAGTTGTTGCGTTATACTATAACACAAAAACTTTTGGTGGTAAATATAGTAACATAACTAATTATGTTTTTCAGTTTGATTATGTTGTTAAGGCAGGTACAGACTGCCCGACCTTAAAGTGGTCGGGGGTCATCTGATCGTTAAGCATAACACACTGCAGGAGTTTATTTCTTGAAATCGGCTGTCATAATATCGTTGTGGTCTTCACAACAGGATTGATCCCCGACAAGGGCTGACACACTGTAGGATAGTTCACTAGGATGCTATCTCCAGAGTCAGACCCAATACATACATTTGAGTTTATTCCAATTCATTTTAATCGACGTATCCCGTGATATGCCTCTCTCCCTCTCCCTCTCCCCCTCTCTCGCTCTTTCTCTCTCTCTCCCTCTCTCTCGCTCGCACGTCAAGTGCGCAGAAGCGGTCAGTGACATAGTTGCCATGTCCGCTTATTATAAGCGACTTTGGGATAGTTTTTCTGTAAAGTTGCTTTTTGGCCTTGTTTCCTAATGTTGTTTGAACCAGTTATTCTCAAACATTTTCATGGCAAGGACCCCAAAATAATATTTGTCCGCAGAGGCGCAGACCTCCCCCTTCTGAAAATATGTCGTGCCATAGACCCTCATACAAGATCTGCGTGGATTTGGAAAATATTCCACAATTCCCCCCCCCCCAGATATCTTCTTTAAAAATAGCCTATCTACAACGTGAGCTTGTAGATCGTCTATTTTCAAGTATCCAATGTATTTATTTATATATATAGGCTTACAGTTGTTTGGCTTGTTTTCACAAACCTGGTTGCTTATTTCTCTCGCAAAATCTGGCAACACTCACTCACAGACAAACACATACACACACACACACACACACACACACACACACACACACATACATTTTGGAACAAGTCCGCAAGGACTTTTATGAACGGACCTGTTAGACAAAGTATTTTAAATGTAACTGTGCTGTTTTACATTTTTTGCCTAATAAAATATTCAATCAATCAATCAATACATACAGATCGCTCGCTCTCTGTGTGTGTCTCTCTCTCTCTCTCTCTCTCTATCTCTGTGCAATAGTCTCAAATAAACAGCCCCCTTCGAGCACGCTCGCTCACTCTCATTCTGTTTTATAATAATGTTTAACTTAATACAGGACTGGACAGTATGTGGGGGATCTGTTTGTTGTGGTCAGGTCCACAGACCTTCCATAGCCACGGTGGCTGTAATGTGCTCTCATTGGCTGTAGTGTGCATCTCCTCGCAAGGTGGTCGCAGCCCCGTTCATATTGTATGATATTGTCTGCTGTCCTGTCCCAGACAGAGCTGAATATCTAACATGGTAGTTATCTGAAAACGGTCGGAAAGCCGTCGCAGAGCGGATAATCGCGGCCATATCGTCTCGCTGAACCTTTCACACAGAGCGAGCATTATCTCGCAGATCAAAGGCCGATCTGCGTCAGATCGGGAGGTTTTGTCGGCGAGCGCCAAAAAATGTCGGCGACAGCAATATCGGACCCAATCTCCTGCAGTCTGTACGGGCCCTTACAACCACTGATATTTAAATGGCCACGTTACTCGTTTATTGATGTGAAAATTGCCGAATTCCCCACACTTGCCATTTGATTAGTTAGTGTTTCCACAGTCAATCTGCACTCTTCAGACATTCTACACACATTCTTCAAGTTTACCACTGTACAAGGACTTTTCCAATTAGGAATAAAGACAGACAGACAGACAGACAGACAGACAGACAGACAGACAGACAGACAGACAGTATCAACAGGTATAAAGTGTATTTCATAACATGTTGAGGCAGTCATGCTGTGTTCACACCGACGTTTTTCTGAACAATGACTTGGCTTCTATTTTCAATGTTACCTCTATGCAAATTGGCGTTTTAATTTTTTTCATGAGTGTTTAAACGCCTAAATGGAAAAGCATGCTTTTTTTCTCCCCAGATCCGAGTTTTGAAGCTTTTGCTTTCGAAGCCTTTCAAACTGTAGGCGTTTAAAGCTCAATTCTAGCCAATCAGAGCACAGCATGAACTGAGTAGGCGGGGACTAGCGCATTCAGCCAAAAAAGAATGTCAGCCCGCTGCTCGCACTGCCTGCTCGCAGGCGCAGCAGACAGGGAGATGCGGTTTTTTTTTTTTAAATAAAGGCTGTATATGTAATATTAATGGTGATTTGGCAAGAACATGGCATATAAATGGTCTGAAATAAAAGGATATGTGACCAACAGTCTGAAAGCAGTTAAAACTGGTTATGTTCCGTGAGACAGGCCCCTCTCCCCGCCAGCGGGTACACCCCCGCATTCCTAAACCCCCCCACTTATACACACCCCCATTCCGAAAACCCCCCCCCCCCACTCCTACACCCCCCCACTCCGAATTTTTTTTTCGGAATGGGGGGGTGTAGGAGTGGGGGGGGTTTTGAAAATTTGAAATAAACCCTGCCATTCCGAAAAATAGATATAAAAAAAATATATATATATATATAATATTTTTTTTTATTTTTTTTTTTTTGTGGGGCCCCCCCAAGTTTGGGAGCCCGGCAAAAAATAAAGTTTTTTTTTTTTTTTTTTTCAATAGAAAAAAAAAACGAGGAGGGAGTATTAATATATTAAAGTATTCTGGCGCAGCTGTTCACCTCCCCCCACCTGCGTGCCCCCCCCCCCCCCACCGGGACCCCCCCAGGACCCCCCCCCCAGGCCCAAGGTGTCACTCATAATAATTTTATATTTTGCGCTTTGACACAGAGCGGTTGAGATTTCATTAAGCCAGATCTTTGTCAATTTTACTTGAATTCTTATCATTTTAATGTTTATATGATCTGTAAAATGTAGATTTTCATTTGGTAGCAGTCATGCATTTATTGTAATTTATTATAATTTATTTCTTATTTTCTGTCATTTATTTCCACGCACGTAACATTATCTGTCTGTCTGTCTGTCTGTCTGTCTGTCTGTCTGTCTGTCTGTCTGTCTGTCTGTCTGTCTGTCTGTCTGTCTGTCTGTCTGTCTGTCTGTCTGTCTGTCTGTCTGTCTGTCTGTCTGTCTGTCTGTCTGTCTAGTCTGTCTGTCTGTCTGTCTATCTATCTATCGCGCTACAGAGCTCGTAGATTGGCTATTTTTTGGTGTCTGTCTGTCTGTCTGTCTGTCTGTCTGTCTGTCTGTCTGTCTGTCTGTCTGTCTGTCTGTCTGTCTGTGTGTGTGCGTGTCTGTCTGTGTGTGTGTGTGCGTGTGCGCACAGACAGACAGACAGACATCTTTCCTCTACAAATGAGACTAACAAGTAAGTCGAATCCCATGCTATGAGCTTGTAGATCTGCTGTTTTTGAAAGCATCAGAATCACGTGCGCGAGGAGGGAGCGCGCACGCGCGCAATATTAAAGTCTTCTGGCGCAGCTGTTCATCAGACCAAGACCACAACGTCATTTGTTATTACCATTCAGGTTCAGTCCATTAATATTGTATTCAGAATAATAAAAAAAATATTATTATCATGCTATTATCATTATTAATGCGCGCACGTTGATTGACGGGTCAGTAATCACGTAGGCCTACTCTCAGAGACGCTCACATGCTCAGGTTCCTCAGATGTTTTCTCGTTAATTAACCCACATCTCGTCACATCTCACATGAAGTAATATACGCATCAGTGGTGGAAAAAGTACTCAAATGTTTTACTTAAGTAAAACCTTTGAGTACTTTCTCCACCACTGTCCACTTCAGCCAGTTATGAAAGTAACTAACTACACTTTAGTCCTAGTAGTTAGGCTACTTTGCAGTTGCAGATGTCAACTATTAGCCATATTAACCACTCCAGACATATTTTATAGGCTTGAAAATAGCCGATCTACAAGCTCACAACTTGACAGACAGACAGACGTCTACCACCGATCTACCACAGCCTGGGTGTCTGTCTGTCTGTCTGTCTCAAAAGTCAGCGGCCATAAAGCACAAACAAACACACGCAGTTAACCCTGACGTTACTTAAAACCGTCACTTTTGCCCATATATCTATCTATATATCTATCTATCTCTATCTATCGAGTTCATCTCGGAATTAAATGATTATATTATTATCTATAATATTATAATTATTATTAATCAGTACTGATAAATGTGCCACGTTTCTCTGAACCAACTAAGATCTAAATATCAATCTAGCAGCTAGGGGATACATTAATTCACGTTAATTTAGTCACTCTACCCAAATACGCTCTCTCTCTCTCTCTCTCTCTCTGTACAGACACATGCTCGCTCTACCCCAGTGCGCTCTCTCTCTCTGTAGAGACACACGCTCGCTCTACCCAGTGCGCTCTCTCTCTCTGTAGAGACACACGCTCGCTCTACCCCAGTGCGCTCTCTCTCTCTGTAGAGACACATGCTCGCTCTACCCCAGTGCGCTCTCTCTCTCTGTAGAGACACATGCTCGCTCTACCCCAGTGCGCTCTCTCTCTCTGTAGAGACACATGCTCGCTCTACCCCAGTGCGCTCTCTCTCTCTGTAGAGACACATGCTCTCTCTCTCTCTCTCTCTCTCTCTCTCTCTCTTCTCCTCTCTCTCTCTCTCTCTCTCTCTCTCTCTCTCTCTCTCTCTCTCTCTCTCTCTACTGGCCTTTTTACTGACACACACAAACACACTGACAAATATAATAATAATAATAATAACAGTAATAATAGCATAATAGTAGTAGTAATAATAATAACTTAATACTACTACTACTACTACTACTACTAATAATAATAATAATAACAGTAATAATAGCATAATAGTAGTAGTAATAATAACTTAATACTACTACTACTAATAATAATAATAATAATAATAATAATAATGACACTATGTTTTTTATTATTCTGAACACAACATTTATGGACTGAACAGAATGAGCTGAAAATATACTTTTATTCAAATAATTATTAACCCACCTCATACATGCATGCAAGTGTAGCAGGGCGGTATGAATAATTATATAATATAGCCAACACCTGGGGAGTAGCACCCCAGGAAATATTTATAATGTAAACCAACCACCTGAACATATATTACTCCTCACACAAGTTCGTTGTACAATTATAAAAAGGCAGAAAAGTAAAAAGTACAAAAAGCTTTATTGTAATAATGGTAACAGGGTAATCTCATCAATAATAAAAGTAACAAAACATTTAATAAGAAAAAAACAATCGGGCAATGCACTTAATAAAATCTATTTGCCTATAGGGCCAGTGCTGCAAGTTATAATAGAATGCCGTCTGTAGGCCTACAATCTCATGAAAATAAACCAAACCAAAGAAACAACACTAAATAAACAATAACAAAATAAGCAATAACACTAAAACAAAATAAACAGGGAGGCTGGCTGTGAGCCTGAGAGTGTGGACCAATGCGTCAGAAAAGAATACGTTCACCCATATAAGGGCATAAGCTCAGCTGGAGGGGAACCTCAGAATGGATTATCATGTGAGAGGGTTCTTAATGCGTGGGTTATTGGAAACCCGCAAAGCAGCAGTGGAGTATCACGGTGCCCGAAAGGACAAACGGCCGTGTCATTCTACCATTTACAGTATAATACTAATATTCATTAAGACGGGTGACAGGAGCAGAGAGAGACAGTCACGTACCGCGGTGCAGCAAAGGCGTAAGCCACAATGGACTGCCTGCAGCGGCGAACACCGGTAGGAGACAAACTGTAATAATAAAGGGCCATGGTTATTATAGTGCCTGAAATTAACTTGCTATACTGCGGAGAAGGAGGACCACCAACGTACCCGTTGTGCAGCATGAAGCACTGCACGCCCGGCGCAAAACGCCAACAAGATGGGTTGACACACCAGGGCTACAAAGGACACAAACGCTCATGGTCAAGTTCAAGACCATGCACTACGCAGCATAAGACAATTGCATAAACAGCAAGATGGAGAGACATACCTGCGCTAATGCGCGATGAGAACACAGGCGGGCCCAACAGGCCAGCCTGGACTGATAATAGACCAGTGTGGAGAGACAGACAGCTAACTGTGTTTGGAGGTGCGTTGCTTTAATACTGTGCCAATCAGCCCCACTGATGAGTGGACGGCAGCTAGGGGGTCCTTGGGCTGAAAGCCTTGTGACAGATGAATGATAGATAGATAGATGGATAGATGGATATATAGATAGATAGATAGGTCCCGGTGGGGGGGGGGGGGGGGGGGGTGAACAGCTGCGCCAGAAGACTTTAATATTGCGCGCGTGTGCGCTCCCTCCACGCGCACGTGATTCTGATGCTTTCAAAAACAGCAGATCTACAAGCTTATAGCATGGGATTCGACTGACTTGTTAGTCTCATTTGTAGAGGAAAGATGTCTGTCTGTCTGTCTGTGCGCACACGCACGCACACTCACACACAGACAGACAGACAGACAGACAGACAGACAGACAGACAGACAGACAGACAGATAATGTTACGTGCGTGGAAATAAATGACAGAAAATAAGAAATACATTATAATAAATTACAATAAATGCATGACTGCTACCAAATGAAAATCTACATTTTACAGATCATATAAACATTAAAATGATAAGAATTCAAGTAAAATTGACAAAGATCTGGCTTAATGAAATCTCAACCGCTCTGTGTCAAAGCGCAAAATATAAAATTATTATGAGTGACACCTTGGGCCTGGGGGGGGGGTCCGGGGGGGGTCCCGGTGGGGGGGGGGGGGGGGTCACGCAGGTGGGGGGGGTGAACAGCTGCGCCAGAATACTTTAATATATTAATACTCCCTCCTCGGTTTTTTTTTTCTATTGAAAAAAAAAAAAAAAAAAAAAAAAAATTTTTTGCCGGGCTCCCAAACTTGGGGGAGCCCCGCAAAAAAAAAAAAAAAAAAAAAAATTATATATATATTTTTTTTATATCTATTTTTCGGAATGGCAGGGTTCATTTCAAAATTTCAAAACCCCCCACTCCTACACCCCCCCATTCCGAAAAAAAAATTCGGAGTGGGGGGGTGTAGGAGTGGGGGGGGGGGTTTTCGGAATGGGGGGGTGTATAAGTGGGGGGTTTAGGAATGCGGGGGTGTACCCCCGCCAGCTCACCCCGGGGAGGAGAGAGCACGCTGGGGGCGGACAGGTCACACGGTCTGCTGTAGTCCGGTTTTCCGCCCGGTTTTCACCGGAGCGGGGTAGATGAACACGGAGGCCGAATTGGACTACTACACACACCCACATAAAATGAATATTAAAGTTACTACATACTGTCATGAATTAATAATAACCTTTATCATATCACCGAGACACCGACAAATCACAACAGATCACTCTGACCTGCTCTGCTCTGCTCTCGGCGAGCAAGTGGAAATCTCCCCACCGCATCACTGTGTCTGTGTCTGTGTGTGTGTGTGTGTGTGTGTGTCAGTGGTGGAAAAATAACTAAATGTTTTTACTTAAGTAAAAGTATCAATACTGCAATATAGAAACACTCAAGTAAACGTCTGGTAATCCAAATTTACTTGAGTAAAAATACAAAAGTATTGGCATCACAATGTACTTAAAGTACCAAAAGTAAAAGTACTCATTATGCGGTCATCTGATCCGCTGATGATCCATGTTGTCGCTATGACATGAAAAAAACCTTTATTTTTTATTTATAGCCTGGCTACCATATGTTGCCCACGAAAAGTAGTAGTTTTGTGATGGAATCATTTCAATTGGTTTGTTGCGTTCAGATATCGAATCGCTTCATCTCATTGCAAAAGTTGAAAGATAGATGGATAGATGATCACATAGATTAATTTAGAATATAGGCCTATGCATATGATAGATAGATAGATAGTTTATTATAATAAAACAAAACAAAACAAATATATATATATATATATATATATCGATTATATATCAGATATATATAGGCCTATTATTATAAGTATTGTTGTTGTTGTTGTTGTGCACATTAAACATTGTGAGCTTGTAGATCTGCTATTCTCAAATTCCCGAAATGTATATAGGGTTGATGAAGTGGTTTTGTATCAAAATCCACATAGTAACTATAACTAAAGTTGTCAAATAATTGTAGTGGAGTATAAGTACAATATTTGCCTCTGGGATGTAGTGGAGTAGAAGTAAAAGTATTATAAATTGGAAATGCTCCAGTAAAGTAAAAATACCGCAAGTACTTAAGTAGGCTACAGTACTTGAGAGTATATGTACTTAGTTACTTTAGCTCTGTCACTGTCACCCTAACCATTGAACGCCGACCCTGGACTAAACACACGCCTACAAAAACAAAATATTAAAGTTTGTAATCTATCAGATGTGCATCTATAGACAGACAACAAACTAAACAATATAATGGAGAACAGAAGTTTAAACACAGCTCCAGTCGCTCGCTCGGTGGTAGCGATGCGGGGCCGTTTCCCCACTGGTGACTTGTAGATCTGCTATTTTCAAGCCGGTGCAGGCAGCAGGTTCCCTGGTGCTTTTTCCACACAGCATTCGCGAATTTATATGAATGTTTTTAATTAGCAGTTGTGCATGTTAAACTATTTAAGATTGTTAAACTTGGGCAATTATATACTTTCATTAATTAAATTAATAACCTTTTTCACACACCGAGTGTGTGTGATGATGACTCTAGGTCTAGGAGCTCTTTTTCATGTACATGCTGTCCTTCCACCCCTCTCCTCGGGCAAAGGAGATGAGCACGGCATGTGTGTGTGTGTGTGAGAGAGAGAGAGAGAGAGAGAGAGAGAGAGAGAGAGAGAGAGAGAGAGAGAGAGAGAGAGAGAGAGAGAGAGAGAGAGAGAGAGAGAGAGAGAGAGAGAGAGAGAGAGAGAGAGAGAGAGAGAGAGAGACGCATACACACTCACATACACACGTGTGTGTCTCTCTATTTTTCTTAAATAATCAGTGTATATATAATAATGTCGCTCAACTAATAGCGAATAGAGAGCAGCCGCTGAGCGAAGAGACGAGAGGCGAAAAATACTGCAACATGATTTTTTTTTAACTTGTTAATTTGTGTATATAAAATATAGATTCCCTGTCGAATCTCCTAATTACACCAACATTATTCTTGTGAAGTAGGTAGTTTGTGCTTTTTTATTAAGATTTATTAAGTTCGCTTTGGTCATTTCTAGCATGGGGAAACACCGAGTGGTGCTCCCCGTGACAGAGTGTCCTATGACGGGCTCATGGAGAGCAGCGTGGGGGGGGGGGTAGCGACCAGACGGCCCGTTCAGTTATTTAGCAGCTTGTTTATAAACATTCTGTAGATTTTTTTTTCCATAAATAGGTTATGTAGTAACAAAATATAGACTTATTTCTCATCTACAGCAGCTTGTTTCATTTTTGACTTCATAATGCGCATCTGCTTAAACAGCCCGTTTTTGTCTCGCCTCGAAAAAGCACACTTGAGGAGACTTGAGTGACAGCTCCTTGGACACGCCCAGTTGGATCAAAAAAACGCCAATTCAAATGGATTATAGGCGTTTTTTTTCACAAAGGCGTCCTTTGGTGTGAACGCAGCATTATTCTCTATTTACATGGTTCCCAGTAGAGCGGGTACTGTAACATTAGGAGATGAGGTCATCACCTTTGAGGCCCTTTGTCTCTTTCACACTTCATAACCTGACTATAGACACTA
Source organism: Gymnoscopelus braueri (assembly GCF_963280865.1). Lineage (NCBI taxonomy): Eukaryota > Metazoa > Chordata > Actinopteri > Myctophiformes > Myctophidae > Gymnoscopelus > Gymnoscopelus braueri. The sequence continues at coordinate 2,045,608 of NC_137626.1, forward strand.
TTGCTGTAATGTTAATATAGTGCTTTAAATGATTTCATAAAGTTAGTAATGTTTTGTGGTCTTAACTATCTTATATTATTATTGTAATGCTAACAAGTGAAATGGATGTTTGTCTGCACATCCATAGTCAGGCCAGTTCCCAGCAAGCAGACACGTTCCCAGCAAGCAGACACTTAATATATTAATCTCAGTGCCTCAGCTAAACTTATCCAGACAACTGTTGCATAGAACTCTTATCTAGGCAGGAGTAAGGGAGGGTAAATTCCAGGTACCCTGAGAGCCGAGGTCATCTCACAGATGAGAGAATCAGCCATGAGATGAATCAACAAACCATTTTTGCCTTGCTTCGTTGGATGGATCAAGAGCGACTCCTGTTGATGATTTTTATTAATGTTTTAGTATCTATATGCCAGATATATAAACGCTTGGGAAAAAATATATTACTCCATTACAAGCTTCTTGATCAGCTCGAGAGGGATGTATCTCGGAGCTCCGATGTTATATAACTGGTGTAGTATTATTTTTGTATATGACAATTCATTCTGATTGTTTAATAGGCTCATAAATAATTGTAAACTTAGTTTAAAGGATAATAAATGATTTGATCTTACAATTGTAAAACCTCCTGTCACGTTCATTTAAGGGTGTTTTAACTCCTAACTTCACAGAACCACTGAACCAAGTACCTTATCTAGATTTACTTTTAATGGTGTCATAGGTTCAGTAATAAATCTAACAGTACCCAAGGGGCAGCGGTCTAGTTTCTATAATAAATCAGTGTGTTCAGTATTTTAAAGTGGTGTTGGCTGGATGTGTTAGAGGACTGGAAGGGAGGGAGGAGATATGTGTGTGTTCCACCTAGTGACCACTAGGTGACCCCTAGGTGACCCCTAGGCCCGGTCCTTATCATGATATGTGCTTGAGCGATCCCAGATGAATGCTGTATTGTGAACCTGTGAAGGCAATACCGCCCCCATCTGGCAGAGTCAGGTTAACTTGGAATAGACTCTCCTCTGAAGGTGGTCTGTACAGAGGACAGGTGGTCTATGTGTTGTGAAGGTGGTCTGTACAGAGGACAGGTGGTCTATGTGTTGTGAAGGCGGTCTGTATAGAGGACAGGTGGTCTATGTGTTGTGAAGGTGGTCTGTACAGAGGACAGGTGGTCTATGTGTTGTGAAGGTGGTCTGTATAGAGGACAGGTGGTCTATGTGTTGTGAAGGTGGTCTGTACAGAGGACAGGTGGTCTATGTGTTGTGAAGGTGGTCTGTACAGAGGACAGGTGGTCTATGTGTTGTGAAGGTGGTCTGTACAGAGGACAGGTGGTCTATGTGTTGTGAAGGTGGTCTGTACAGAGGACAGGTGGTCTATGTGTTGTGAAGGTGGTCTGTACAGAGGACAGGTGGTCTATGTGTTGTGAAGGTGGTCTGTACAGAGGACAGGTGGTGATTATTCTCACTGTTACAGATATGTATGTAGAGCATATTGTCATCATCATGGACGCCATGGAAGCTGTTTGTTTTGACTTGTTGTGTTGTTATGACCCTATATGGTCATATGTGTGTTTCTCTGTGTGGTGTTTTGTCCTGTGAATATCTCCTCCCCCTCAATGGTATGGGGGATTGAGTGGTGTTGATTGGTTATACCAGCTGGTGTGTGAGTGGTTGATTACTGAGTGGAACTAGTTGGTGATTGGCTCCTATGACGATGGGCTCAACTATAAAGCTGGAGGTCACCAGTCCTCTGATGTCTTCCTCCTGACCAGTTCTCTCTCTCTCTCTCTCTCTCTCTCTCTCTCTCTCTCTCTCTCTCTCTCTCTCTCTCTCTCTCTCTCTCTCTCTCTCTCTCTCTCTGTGTGTGTGTGTGATATCATGGTATATTTATACACAGCTTATTATGGAGTCTAATATAACAGTGGTTTCATGTCATCTCCCACCTGGAAATATTTTGTGGCAGGGACCCCCATACAATATCTTTGTTGTTAAAATGATCCAAAGATATTCCTAAATGTTTGAAAATAGCCAATCTATAAGCTCACAATGTGTCGCATCTTGACACATTATGAGCTTGTAGATCGGTTTTATTCAATTAGTCCATGTACCTGTGTATATAAGGTTGTTCTTTCGTTTATACTCATCATCATATGTCCAGCTCAATGACTGCTGCTGCGTTGTTGGGTTTTATTAATTATTTATCGATCGCTTGTTTTGTTTAGTTTTTTTGGGGGGTGAATGTGTATAGAGCGTGCCAACGCGTCGTCACCACGGGGGGCGTTGGCATTGCGACATTTTGGCACGCTCTATACTGGTGCTGTGAGGGGGTTTAGAAGGTGAATGAGACACTAACAGTGAATCACAGCAGCAGTGGTGAGAAGAAGGCTGGCCCAAAAAAGCCTTTGTTTCTAAAAGCTTGTTTGTGAGTGGTCAGAAGTGGAACAGGGGGAAGGTTCTATGTCAAATATCTGTCTGTATAAAAGATGTCTCTGTTATTCAAGTTGCTCTGGCAACACGCAGAAGCCATGTTCAAACTGAATAAAATGGATTCATTCAACACCCACTTTTTATCCGGTTTCTACTTTAATCTCTTAACCCAGAGGACAGGTAACTTTCCACATTTCTATGGCTATAGTTATGCCTCAAATATACCACAGTAGGATCGGCACACAGAAGATTGCACAAAATGCTGCAAATCATGAACGCAGCGTCCCATTGCTGTGAAACACATCCATGCATGTTATATTATGTATGTTATACCTATCTTGCTCATTGTCTTCATCAGTGAGTGTTGAACTCTAGGATGACATCAAAGTACATGTTAACTTTGTAGTCACTCTTAGCTCTCACAGCACAAATGTCCTTTTCTTGATTTTGATTGATTGATTGATTGAAATTTGGATTATGCAAAAGAATGTAAAACAACACAGTTACATTTATAATGCTTTTGTCTAAAAGGTCCGGCCAAAAAAGTCCTTGCGGACTTGTTTCCGTTGGGGTCCTTGAAATAATTTCATAGACATATATAGTAGCAACCAAATAGTTCAAAAATCAGCATAAAGAATACAGAGGGAAAGAAATACCACTATGTACAAAAAAGCATGAGAAAATAAAAAATATATACAAAAAAAGGGGGGGGGGGAGCATGAGAAAATACAAATTATATACAAAAAAAAAGCATGAGGAAATAAAAAATATGTACAAAAAAAGGGGAGGGGGGGGTCGTCTGTCTACAGGGAAACTGGTACTAGCTCCTCTTTAGGCCTCCAGAAAGATGAGTTTTTAGGGCTGTTTTGAATGAGCCCAGCGAACTGCATTTTTTGAGGGATGGGGTTAGACTATTCCATTCCTTGGTGGCTGTGCTGTAGAAGGAGAATCTGCCCATGTTTGTTTTATGGGTGGGTGGTACCAGATTGTTGTTTACGCTCCCTCTAGTTTCGTGACTGTGGGTGTAGACTGCCCCAACGCTCCTGATTTCGTGTATAGAGGGGCGGGTGTATAGAGCCGGCGAGAGACTGCGCCTGATCCCATTGGTTCACTGATCTGTCCGTCAACCCCCGCCCCGTTAACACAACATTACGAGCGACGCCCACTGCACTCTGGTTGGTTGGGAAGTGAAACACTTCCTCATACCGAGTACACCGACGGGCTGGGCCAGGCTTTTATTTTTTAGCAAAACTAAACAATAAAAGCCTGGAGATCGAGGCTACTGTGGGTGTCACTAACTTTTTCGAGGTATTTATACAGATATGCGGGTATAGGGGGCATTTCGGTCAAATCTGCATTTACAATTTTGAAGACCAGTCCCATTTTTAGTTGTTTAACCCTGTCTTCCACCCTGAGCCAGCCTAGGCTGGCAAAGTGAGTGGGAGAGAGGTGGGTCATGGGCCCCAGGTGTTGGAGTACCAAGAGGAGCTAGCATAGTCAAAAAGGGGCTGAATCAGGGCCCCTGAGAGGGTCCTGAGGGCCTGAGGGTTGACAAAAGAGGAAACTCTGCCCATAAATCTGGTTCTCTGGTTTACTCCTTTGACCACCTTTGTTGCCATGCTTTCACCTGTCAGGTATTTGTCAAGAATACATCCCAAATAGGTAATCTCTTCTTTGCTAGTAATGATTGTGTCATCGACTTTGACCTTGAAGTCATTTACCTTCATTTTACTGAGGGAATGTTTGGTCCCAAAAAGAATGGATTCAGTTTTCCCAAGGTGTAGTGACAGTTTGTTATCGGTAAGCCAGGTACGGATTTTTGAGAGTTCAGAGCTGAGAGCTTCCTCAACTTGCAACTTGTCCTCACCCGAGATCAGTAGTGAACAGGAACAGTTTGCAGTTACAGGCAGCATTCATGTCGTTAATGTATAGAAGGAACAGTAACGGCCCTAGAATGCTGCCTTGAGGAACCCCGCAGCTCACCGGGATGGATGAGGACATGGTTCCGTTGATGTCAACCACTTGTTCTCTACCCTCCAAGTAAGATCTCATCCATCGCCAGAGGCGGTGCTTAAAGCATTGAATATTCCCTTCGCGCATGCGCATTTCGAGTATTGTATACCAACAATCGTCACTTGTGACCCCTGGATGACCCGGAGGAGGCTATATCATCCGGGAATCATCAAGGGATCTTTTGTGACAGAGCGCTCTAGCGGTCATTCGGGACTCATATTTTGTCCCTGCTGACCGCCAGAGCCGGTGATTAAAGCACTGAATGACTTATAGCAGACGAGTCACGAAGAATCCTGATTACAAAACTCAAAGAGTAGAATCGGAGGACTCTGGTAAGAGGACCACGCCCAATGGTTGGGAGTGGCAACATCCACCCAATAGAACCTGCAAAGCGTGCAGGTGATGCCCGTGGGGCCACGGCACAGATATCTTCCAGGGGTACCCCTCTCAGGGTAGCCCATGATATGAGGACACTCCTGTTAGAGTGGCACCTTATGCCAGATGGCCGGGGACGATTATTCGCCCCATAGCGTGATCAATGGCATCCACAATAAAGTGGGAAGGCCCTGTCCGGAGAGAGCGCAACCTTTATTAGGGCCACCATAAGAAAGGAAGAGCAGTTCTGACCACTGAATGCACGCGGTAGGACTAACATAAGCTCTCAGGGCCCGCACAGGGCACAACAGTTCCAGCTTGTCCATCCACTCTCCTGGTGGAGGGTTAAACTGTGCTAGCCTTATAGGCTGGTTGAGGTGCGAATATGACAGCACCTTCAGGGAGGAACGCTGTGTTCGGCCACAGAGTGACGCCTAAGCCGTCTGAGTTCCACCTCGGACACAAGTCATTGACAGACTGGGCGTACAGCTCACTGACACGCTTTCCTGAGGTAATGGCCAGGAGGAATGCCGTCTTACATGACACCCACTTAGACTCTGCCTGTGCTAAAGGCTCAAAGGGAGGCCTGAATAGAGATCCCATGCTGGAGTCCTCAAGGCCCTCGGAGGATGCAACCTCAGGGCCCCATCAGGAAGGGACCGTGGCTTCCCCACTGTGGCTGTGCCATTATAGATTGTAGCACGTCAGTATGATATTGCTTCTAGTAGTACGTACGCTCTTAGAGTAGAAGGAGATCGGCCCTTGTCTAGGAGGGACTGCAGAAGCTCCAGAAAAGTAGGCACAGAGCAACGCACTGGGTCTTCACTCTGACCCATACACCAGTTGGAAAACAGCTTCCGTCTGTTATCATACTGTAGCCTGGTGGATGGTGCTCTTGCATTCAGGATGGTATGCATGGCAGGGTCTGGCGGCTTGACGGCTGCTCAGCAGCGGTCATGACGGCTGCTCAGCCGCGGTTTGGGCCCTCCAGCAGCCAAACGCACAGTTGGAGGCGTCGAGGATTGGGATGCCAGATACGACCTCTCCCGTTGGGGAGGCGCCATGGCGCCCTGCGACTGAGTCTGTGCAACAGAGGAAAACCAAGTTCCGCCTGGCCCGAAGGGGGCCACCAGCAGCATGGAGTGACCCTCCTGAAGAACTCTCTGAGGCGCTGGTCGTATCAGAGGAAGCAGTGGAAAGGCATATGCAGTGCCTCTGGCCAAGGGTGAACCAGCAAATCCTGGCCCAGAGGGCTGGTTGTCGCCGCTAGGGAGAACCAGAGGGTCGACGCCCCTTTGGGGCAAGGAAAGGAGGTTTAAGATGTCGTCCACCCGACGAGGGGGACGGACAGGCTGTCATAGTCATGGCGTTCAAAGCCACTGAACTGCCAGTGGTGGCCTTGATAGGCGAGACAGAAAAACTGCCGGTGTTGACAGGCAATGGGGACATGGAAGTATGCGTCCTTCAGGTCTATGGACGTGAACCACTGTGGGCGACGGTTCGCACTTCGCAGATGATCTGCTGTGGTCAACATATGAAATGGCATGACCTTCATAAACCTGTCGAGTCCCTTCACATCCAAGACAGGATGAAAAACGCCTGTCGTTTTTTTGTCACAAGGCAGTATGTAGACTAGAACGCCCTGAGGTGTGACAGAGGGTCTACAGCCTTGATGCCCCCCCTCTCTGTTGGAGGCAGGCATGCGCCGCAGGCCTGCAAGCTGCAGACTGGTCTGCTCAGCATGGATGGTTCGCTCCAGCGCTTCCTGTGCGGCTGAAACAAATACTGCTTCCAGCTCCACCAGGGAGACTACGGAGAGTTCTGCTAGATGCCTCAGTCAGATAGGCTGTGAGAGCCAGATTTGACGATGAGTCTGAACTAGGATGGACATCAGCTGTCTGAGTTAAAGGGACATCAGGCCAGATGCCTTCAGTCACGCATCACCAAAGGTGATGGAGTCAGCATTCACATTGCCCTTTTGCAATTTTGCAAAGAAGTTGAGAGGGCATGCATAAGGTGTGATAGGGAGTTGCCCTCACAACCGACACATGCTCCGGCACCACAAGCCCTTGTAAGAAGGTCGTCCGTGACCCTGTACTGGGGTCGACGGCACCTAGCACACTGCTGCAGAGCCTCATCCGGGGACGCAAATGAGGGGTGCGATGGCAAGCTCAATAGCCGGCATGCAACACAGGCCAGCTCTTGTCACATCTTGCATGGCTGACAGGGTTTTACCATAAGCAGAGTGCGTCTCTCAAACAGGCCTGTAGCTCCTTTGGGTACAAGCGTGAGGAACAGCAAAGGCAGTGGAGGCCGGCCTGCACCTGAAGGTGCTCGGAGGAACTGATTCTGCATGCTGTGGTATGGCTAGGCGTTGGTGCTCCAAGGCAATGCTCATGATGGTGCGCATGGAGCTGTACTCCTTCTCAGCCAGTGAACTCTGAGCTGAGGAGTGGGAGCCCGGCTCTGAGGCCTGGGAGGCATCGCCTTCTGCCTCTTCCTTATAGTCATGGAAGTGTGTAGCTGAAGCTGCCAGGGAGAGCACCTCATCCTCCGGAGTCAGCCGTAGCATCGGAGGAGTAGGCACTTCGGCTTCCACCTATGGGGAATCGTCCGGCAGGCCATGAGCATTTGGACCGCATTTGGGCCAACTCAGCAAACAGACGATCCATCCTGGATGACAGTCTGCTGCAGTCAGATCTTTTCTTCCTGGCACGCAAGGCAAAGGTCATGGCTGTCATTCGGCTGAAGGAGCCCCACACAAGGTGCAAAAGTGGGAGCTCTCCATTGTGGTGGTACCGGTTTCTCTGCCCGGCCAACGCACACCAGTCAGAACTAGCCCAGAGCGTGAATGCTACTGGTTGCTAGACTATATTGGCCGTATGCTGGGGGGAGGTAGCGCGTACGCTGCCTGCACCACTAGAGGCTTTGATTCCAGCAGAATTTTGTAAACTCTCAGATAACCAGAGTGCGAACGTCATGGTTAGCTGGAACGCTGCTGTTAACTGGACTGTAGAACCTGTATGGTGGGGGGAGGGAGCGCGTATGCTACCTGTACCACCGGCCGAGGCTTATTTTAACACAAAAGGCTTATAATAACCGTTAGTCAAAGCTTGGACGCTGCTGCTATCCATGTAGAAAAAAAATTAGCAATGTAGAAAAAATATGCACACACTAGCATATTTTTACCTTGAGATCCATCCAAATGTAAGTGGATTATAAAATCAGAGCCAGCGCGAATGCTGCTGCTAGCTCGACTTTAGAAACTGTATGGTGGAGGAAGGGAGCGTGCACGCTACCTGTACCTTGAACACAAGCTATGAACGCTGCTATAAGCTCTACACAATATACTATGTATGTATAGCTTTCACTAGCAAAGGCTTATTAAAAAGAAAAACAAACATTGGGTAATGTCCAGGCGCCTCAGTGTGGCTGCAGAGTGAGACTAGGACACTCATTTATGACATTGTGCGTTTGTTCAACACTCAACTCTTAGCAACAAAGTTTATTTTCATACAACAGGCCTATATATTACATTTCAATAATACAAGTAATTCGATCATATAATCGGAGCGCTCACGCTACCGTTTACAGACAAACAAAACCGTAATCCTGGGGTGAGGCGGCGCTCACGCAAGCCTTTACCGACAGAGGTCGTGAGTGATCCAACAAATATAATGTGTACGTCATCTTAGTGCGGATATTACCGCTAACAACAGTGACCCACTGGAGAGGGAAGCAAGATGTTCCCTCTCATTGACGGTGAAAGAGATCAGACGCTAACGCGTCCATGCTAAATAACCTCCGCTCATGGAGGAGATAAATAAGTCGCAGCTCCTGGAGGGCGAACACCCGCTACTACGACCGTCCCATACGGCCACGGAGCTACAAGCTACTTTAATAATAAGGTAGTTATATAAGGTTGCACACCAATGCATTGTATAGTAATGCATTGCAGCTCGATGCAAACCATGTTTGCAACTCGCGCACGAGAAGAAAAAAGGAAAAGATCCCTTGATGATTCCCGGATGATATAGGGAAAGGGCGTAGGGAGGAGCCTAAGTCCCTGGAGCCCAGAAGCCCGTTGTTCCGGTGGCCATCTTGGGTGGGCTCCATAACATCCGCTGTATCAACAACATTGACAGTTACTCACGCGTGTCCTGAGTCTGACTCCTTAACGCATACACTACAACGGATTTATTGGTAAAGGACAGAAGATGGACCGTGCAGTGCGTGACAGAGAGATACCATACAGAGAGAAGCTGAACGCGGACGCAAAGGCACGCTACCTGGAAAAAAGTCATTACATCTGTGCCCTAGACCAGATGTAATGACAGTGCCCAGTCAGTCACAATCATTCATTTTACCTGAAAAGAACAACGTTTTGTTGCTTAGTTGTGTAACCGAAATAAAATATAGTCATCTTGAGTACTGATTATTTATATATATATTTATAATATTATTATTGTGAAGTATTATTATTAATTTTATATTGTTCATTGATCATTGAGAAAGTGCACAACGGACCTGTTGCGAACAGTGTTGCCATATTTTGCGAGAGAAATAAGCAACCAGGTCTGAAAACAAGCCCAAAAGAAGTGGCTTAGTGACATCGGCTACTTGAAAATAGCCTATGTACAAGCTCACGTGAGCTTGTACATAGGCTAAAAACTCTTGCAATAAAATAAAGAATATTTGGAATATTTTTTTAAACATTCTAACAACACAAATGCTCCCTGGCACAAAACATTTTCATGAAAAGATTTGAGAACCACTGGTTTAAATGTATTTACATTTTCTTTAAAGCCTAAATAAGCAAGTACCTAAATAAGCCTAAATAAGCAAGTACACTTTATAAATAAGCCACACAAAAAAACGTAACCCGCAACTACCAATTTTACAAGCACCTTTACAGAAAAAGAAGCCCAAAGTCTCTTATAATAAGCCGACATGGCAACGCTGATGCTCGCCTCGCCCTCGCCTCCAACAGATGTTTATATGTTTGATTGTGTGCTGTCAAGCTCGTTTGAGCTTATATGTGTTTGGGAATGTTGTTGAAGGTTATGTTATTTCGTCAGCTGACACCCAAGCCATACTACATTTATTTGATATCTCCGACGTCCGAACACTTGCTGACAGACAGACAAGAGTCCCTGGCTGTTTACTCAGCCACCGTGACCGTGAGCCACCCACGTTAGACAACGTTTCTCAGACTGGACACATAGAGAAACACAAGACCAGGAGACCTGGTTCTGCCAGACCCAGAATAAATTCCTAGTACGCAACACACCTACAAACCACTTTATAAGATCAGAGCACTACGTCACGCTAAGCTTGGCCAATCAAAAAGAGGGACAGAAAAGAGGGACAGAAAAGAGGGACAGAAAAGAGGAAAAGAGGGACAGACAAAGCCTCATGTAGACCGAGGTCACTTTTATGCCCATGTATGGACGAAAGGGGGACAGACAGGGGGACGAAAGGGACAGACGAGGTCCCTTTTATGCCCATGTATGGACGAAAGGGGGACAGACAGGGGGACGAAAGGCACAGACCGAGGTCCCTTTTATGCCCATGTATGGACGAAAGGGGGACAGACAGGGGGACGAAAGGGACAGACGAGGTCCCTTTTATGCCCATGTATGGACGAAAGGGGGACAGACAGGGGGACGAAAGGCACAGACCGAGGTCCCTTTTATGCCCATGTATGGACGAAAGGGGGACAGACAGGGGGACGAAAGGGGGACAGACAAAGCCTCATGTAGGCCGACCCCTTGGGTCTGGCAACAATTTAGCTGTTAGCTCAATCTCATTGTATTTAAGATACCCAAGCCAAGCCATACAACGTTTCTTTGATATCTCCGACATCTGATCTCCATAGTGCAACAAGCATAGGACTCTAGTACAGTGTTGTGGCAGCGCGTCAATCTACCCACCGAAAATGGCGGCCAAAGTGGGCCGGGTTACCACTGTGACGTCACGGTGACGTCGCTACGCCCGGTCTCTATAGCCTCCTCCGGGTCATCCAGGGGTCACAAGTGACGATTGTTGGTATACAATAAATACCAACTCTACATACTCGAAATGCGTATGCACGAAGGGAACGATTGAGTGCTTTAAGCACCGCCTCTGGCGGTCAGCAGGGACGAAATAGAACTGATTCTGATTCAACTGAGTTTGAAGAATAATTATATTAGTTTGTGTCTGTGTGACCAAATCACTAAATGACAACCAACCTGTTAGTTTACAACAGATTTATTTTTTGTTATTTTTGCTATAAATGATAGTTCCTCATTCCCACCCTGTCAAATAAATAGCAGCAAACAGGAGAAACAAAGGACATCTTGTCCTGTATTTCAACAGATAAACCACAACAACCAACCAGCTGTTACACTGAAGCTCATTTAGTTTGTTATGTTTCTCCTCAGCTCTCCAGAATGAACCAACACACAACACAACAGGTAAGACTGTCTGTCTGTCTGTCTGTCTGTCTGTCTGTCTGTCTGTCTGTCTGTCTGTCTGTCTGTCTGTCTGTCTGTCTGTCTGTCTGTCTGTCTGTCTGTCTGACGGCCTGTCTGTCTGTCTGTCTGTCTGTCTGTCTGTCGTTATGTCTGTCTGTCTGTCTGTCTGTCTGTCTGTCTGTCTGTCTGACAGTCTGTCGCCCTGCCTGCCTGCCTGTCTGTCTGTGTTTAATTAAATCGCAGCCCCTCTACAACTCTGCTCATATTGTAACCAGTGAAATATGTAGATATTTGTATTTAAAGTGAATAAAAGGTGAGTCAGTAAATACAGCAGCTTCACTGTGTCAGTGGTGTGTTTGACAAAGAGAGGAAACACATCCCAACCTTTTTAAACATGGTGATCAATAAGTTTACATTTATAAGGTTATTTATGTATCAATATGTTACATTTATGAGTGTATTAACCCATTAAGACCCAATCTGGGAACCCAGAGCCAAGATGAGAATGAAAAACAGCGCCCTCTGCTGTTTGTACTATCTCATCTTGGCTCTGGGACAATGACAACGTAGCACCCGTACGCAAGGAAACCAGGGTTTTGGTCTGCCTTCAGCCTTTCACTTCCGGTGGTGCCACTATGTTTTCATTCCCACTAACAATATTTCTACACGGAACACTAACACCACTTCTCCCAGAGAACATGGATCGTTTTGGTTATAAGCCCACTTGTTTCTATGATGAAAGAGTAAGTTAAAATGTGAATATCTTTCCGTGGTTTTGTCTGCTCCGCGGACGCTATTGTTAAATTAGTTTGGGTTTGTTTCGAGGGGGAAAGATCGACGGACACGTGAATCCCGCCCACTACATTTGATTGGGTAAAGCGCGGCCTGCTTCCTGATCTGAAGGCACGCCCACTTGTAGCCCAGTGCGTACATGTTATGACGAACCTTCACGACAGATTCCAACGCAGAGCAGAATTTGTTCTTGAGAGATTAATTAAGACCTGACAAATGCCTTCTAAATCAGTAGTTCTCAAACTGCTGCGTGCCAAGGACCCCCAAAATGATGTGTATTTGGACACGGACCCCCATCTGAAAATGTTTTGTGCCAGGGACCCCCAGATGAGAAGATTTGTGTTAAAAGAAATCTGAATGATTTTCAAAAATAGCAGATCTACAAGCTTGCAGCGCGGCATGAAGTGATGTGCTGTGAGCTTGTAGATCTGCTATTTTTGTATAGCCAACACTAAAATCTAAAATGAAACGGATGCTTTCCCGTTTTTTGTACATTTTTAAAGGTAAACCAACTCAAATGTAATGTCTCACTTTCTCCAGAGGTGGAGCCCTTCCTCATCGTAGCCACCTGGTCCAAGCTGATGAAGATCAACTTGGACGGCTCCAGCTCCACAGAGCTCAAACAGGTGAAAACCATTAGACATAACAACACATCCTATGTAATCCTATACAATATTCTACACACACTGCTTCTGACATGCTGGAATGTATTCCTGTCTGAGACTAACACAACTGATGTGATGTGACAGGGCGGTGTGAGGGCTCTGGACTTTGACTATCAGCAGCAGATGATCTACTGGATAGAAGAGGACCACTATAGTAGTAGCCACGAATCCCAGCCCCTCATGATCAGTCGCATGCACATCAATGGCAGTGACGTCCAGGTCAGTGTGACAACGATGAGGATGAATGACAGGGAAGAGAAACTGAATTCAAAGTACTTACAGTACACATGTAATTCAGAGTATTCATACTTGTATGTAAAATACTTTGTGACATCAGTGTTTAATATAAAACCATTGAAGGAAGTTACGGAATAATATTTGTGATTGAAATTAACCCTTATCTGGAGTTCAGTGAACTAATATCGTTCATTGGCATATCACACAGAGAGGCTACGTTAAAGAAAACAAGATTAAAAAGAACAAAAACAAACTAAATGTAACCAATTAAGTTTTCTTCATGAAGTAAAAATACAGACAAATTGTGCCTGTTAGAAGAGTTATGAAAGGGGATTTAGTGCAAGTCCCTGTATCTCTCTCTCTGTTGAGTGTATACCTGTGTGTGCAGACATACAAGGTTTTAAGATGACACACTTGCAAACACTGAGAGGGAGAATGAGACTTCTAATCAGTAGTCTGGTGCCCCCTAGAGGCACCTTGAAGCAACCCTAACACACAAGCAAACACAAAGATACACACACACACACACACACACACACACACACACACACACACACACACACACACACACACACACACACACACCAAGCACGTACACAGTCAAGCACGTGCCGTGCCTCTTGGCGATATTCAAGAGTTTTGAGGTCAAAAATAATAATTAATTAATTCAAAAAACGAGAAAAAAACGAAAAAAATTATAAGAAAATATATCTGCAAGCAGTGATAATACGGGGCCAGGGATTGCAGAGAGAAGAAAGAAAGAAGCAATGATAAGTAATATGCACAATAAGCCATAGAAACATAGAAGACTGAACTTGAGAGAAAGAAGACCATGCAATTAACAAATTAGCATTTTAAACCCATAACCCTAACCTCAGTAAAACTATGCCTTCCCCTACCCTCAAGAAATACTATGCGTAAGCCTACGAATGCCAAATCATGATCACCTCGACACATCGTCGGGATCGGGGATCGAACCGGTGATCTCCGGACTACAATGCTGCCTTTCTTCTCATTGAGCTAGAGATATGATAGCCCTGGTAGTGTCTGTTGATATTTATAATTCCGTCCCTGACGGACCATGCCTCTGTTTTGCTAACTACTCTAGATCAATGGTTCCCTAACCATCTACCGATAGAGAAATTGTATGTCTCCTCGGAACAGAAACTAGTGAAAGTAGTCGATCTATAAGCACAAAACGTTGCTATCTGAAAAGTTGTGAGATTGTAGATCGGCTATTTTCAGAATGAAGTATATCATACATTGTAAGCATTTCAGGTTATCTTTAACAATTGCGTATGCATTAATTGACACAATCATGTTGTGTGCAATGCAATTTGAATGAAGTCTGCATTAAGTGAGGTTTGAACTGGAAACCTTGTGAGGCACACGCTTAAAGGGGCCACACCATGAATTTCATTTTTTTTTTTTGGGGGGGGGGGTATTTTTTGCGCTCCCCAGTGTCTCTTAAATTTTTTTTTTTTTTAACATTCAGTCATTCATTCTCATTTCAGAGATTTTCAGAATGGGCGTGTCTGAACAGGCCATTTCAGAATGGCAATGCAAGTGACGTCACTTGCCTTGCCATTGCATTGATGATGGCCAGACAGAATTGCTCAGTAGCCCCCCCCCTGCCCAAAAGGACGTTTTGGTATTGCAGCTGAAAGTGCTGTATAAGTCACAGACAATTGACTTGGGATGAGTATATCTGAGTGATGATTTAGGCTCAAACCTTTTGAAAAAGGTTTGAGGGACATACACCATATGATATTAAATATCAAATTTTTTTTTTTAATTCATGGTGTAGATCCTTTAAGCTAGAAGCCATTGGACCAACAGACCTGACCTGGTGAATGAAGGAGAGAGAGAGAGAGAGAGAGAGAGAGAGAGAGAGAGAGAGAGAGAGAGAGAGAGAGAGAGAGAGAGAGAGAGAGAGAGAGAGAGAGAGAGAGAGAGAGAGAGAGAGAGAGAGAGAGAGAGAGAGAGAGAGAGAGAGAGACTAATGAGGAGTGAGTGAGGGCAGGTGTGATTACGGATTGAGAGGGAATGACAGCAGGTGAGGTGGGTAGATCCAATCCATGGGAATAGGCCAGGTGGACTGTTGCTGTTGCTCACTTTCTACAAGAACATTATTATGTCAGAAAATTGACAAACAAATATTGTTAAGCATTTCATTTTTAACAATTGCACATGTATTCACTGATACAATCATGTTGTGTATGATGCAACTTCAATGAAGCCTGCATCAAGCGAGGCTTGAACTGGCAACTTTGGTGTTGTGAGGCATTCGTTTAAGGGAGAAGCCATTGGACCAGCAGACAGAAACTGTGAAAAAAGAGATCACACAGATGATACAGTTTCACGCAAAAAACTGAAAAATCCTGGGTTTAAGTGTTTTTCAAACTGCTCAAAATTGCGGACAATCTAAGGGTGGAGCTTAATGGTCAACGTGATAGATGTGTTCCTCATGAGTCAAGGCACATGTGTAAGCAGGTTTAATGGCTGTCGGCCAAACGAGGCATGACTTTTGCCTGTTTAAAGTTTGCATTTTCAAAAAAATGCTATAGCGCCCCCCTTTGACCAATTGGAGTAAGATTGGTTTCAGTGATATTTGAAATGACCCGCTACATTACCGCAAAGTTTCAAATAAATGTGAGTCTGCATGTATGTGTTAGGAGCAGATGAATAATTGTCATAAAACTGCAATATTCATTGGCTCATTAATGCTTCATTTTTTCACTTAGAAAAAATCCGCTCCCTATTTTATGTCGGCATAGGTCCAAAGTTCATGTGTAAAATGTTTCGTGCAAATTGCTCAAAAATCCCAGGATTCCATAGATTTTAACTGTTTTTCATATAATTCAAAATGGTGGGAGATCTAAATGTCAGAGGTCAAAAGTCAGAGTGTGAAAGTTGTTCATCATGAGTAGACGCATATGTGTATTGAGTTTCATGGCTGTAGGTCAAACAGGGCATGAGTTGTACCTGTTCAAAGTTGGCATTTTGAATTGAGTGCTATAGCGCCACCTTTTGACGAAAGAGTGTGAGATTTATTTCTTGATAGTTTTTCATCACCATCTATCATATGGCCGAGTTTCGTAAAAAGCGTATTCACGGTTCAGCCAGAACTGGCAAAAACGGCAGAAGAAGAAGAAACAGAATAATGCTCCTTTACTCCTTGCTCCAGGAGTTTTCTAAGATAACGATGAACGCCAGAATATGTCAAACTGGAGTTCACTCGCCGGCGCTAATATGTTCATTAATCTGTTAGCTATAGGACTCACGGATCCACTAAACTTTGGCTAGCTGGCCCTTAGCCTTCAAAGAATGAATTATATTTGGCTAGCGCACAACAAGCGTTGTGCGCTTGTAGATCTGCTATTTTTGGCTAAAGTTCTCCTCAGAAAAGGGATGCTAGGGTTCAAGTGGTTAATGTAAAAAAAAAAGAAAAAAAATCATATCACACAATGATTTGGCGGACCCCCTGTATTAACTCTGAGGACCCCCTAGGGGTCCCGGACCCCCTGTTGAAGACCCCTGTTTTAAACATAACTCTCCATCTTTCTATCCCTCTCTCCAGGCCTGCTCCCCTCTAAGCTTTAGTATTCCTGCAAGCTAGCTTTCTGGTTTACAAGCTACAAGATTTAAGAGGGGGAAAAGGAAAGAGAGAGAGAGAGAGAGAGAGAGAGAGAGAGAGAGCGACCACACTTTTGAACACGAGGGGGCCCAAAGCCCCCACCCCCTCTAGCTCTGTTCTCTGCTTAGCCAGACTAGCTATATGATGACAAGCTTCCCAGTAGATTTATTACTCAAGAGAAAGGCTTTTTCTGTGTGCCTGCCTCATGCAGGCCCACAGCGAGCGAGCTTGAGGGAGAATGTGTGGGTGTGCAACCTGTATGAGTATGCACATTAAGACTGTGTGTCCTCTATGTATCCTCTTGTGTGAACGCAAGTGTATGGTCTCATAGACGGATAAAAGTGAAAATGGGCCCTGTGCACAAAATCGCAACGGACTCCCCCCCCCCCCCCATAGTACACGCGCTGACGCGCACCGCGGCGCTCGCAGTTCCCGTGACCCAAGCACACAATAGCGCAAGTGCGCAGACTGCGCACACACACAAAACAGCATGCACATTATATCTTTTTTGACACGTTAAATTATTGCCATTTTAGGTTTGTTACATTCTTCTATAAAGCACAATAATGAAGTGCTGCTGTGTCAAAACCTAAATATTTGAAAATAACTCAGGCCCAGACAGAAATGAAACATTTTCAGATGGGGGTCCATGGCTAAAATCAAATGTATTAAAATATTTTGAAAATAGCAGATGTACAAGCTCACAAGCGTTGCATCGCCTGTGAGCTTGTAGATCGGCTATTTTCAAATAACAAAAGTTTAAATAGGGCTGAAGTGCTTTATGTATGTTTTGTCATAATAATTAAAATCTAAAAAGCAACTAGTAGTTACAAAAGTTTTCAAATAATTGTTGTGGACTAAAAGTATACTATTTGCCTCTGAGATGTATTGGAATAGAAGTAAAAGTATTGAAAATTGGAAAACTCCAGTCAAGTAAATAAAAAATATATATACTCAAGTACAGTAGGTACTTGAGTACATGTACTTAGTTACTTTCCACCACCGTCAGCATTAGATTAATTACTTAAGTTACTCACCTTCTACAAAGATGACGAACGAGAACACACTTTTGTTCCATAGACCTTCCATTGTCAATATTAACGTTTGCCCCAAAGTCTTTATATTCCATAATGTCCGGTGTTGTTTACTTTTTGAGAACGTCAACGTAAAGGCTTTACGCTGCAACGCACGTTAGTCAAGGAGTCCCCAGAAAGCTGTTTCCATTAAAAAAATATCACATTTCAAAATAAGAGTTGTTTTAATCTATACTTGTAATGTTATAAATCAACACACGTTTTATTTTGAAATACTACTGGAAATAGAAGTAGCCAGGTAGCCTACTTCACGCTATTGGGATTAAATCAGCAGCTTTATGTTATGGAACGGGGAAAAAAAGAAAAACAGCCAGACAAAAAGTGGGGGGTATGAAATCACGGATCTGTGAGAGTGAGGGTGTCGCGTCGTACGCACAGTGAATGGGCGTGACGCCCCTGCGTTTCTCTATCTTGTAAACAATGATTTGTTTCAAATGTCAGTCACCTGTCTTAGGTCTATGACGCGTCACGCTCTCATCACGCTCAGCGCAGTACGTGGATACGTCATCAACGTCATTGGTTATTTTAATCGGATTCGGTTGAAAACATTAAAACAATGTCATAATCACACACTACATTTCATAAATTACATTTACTTTATTTATTGTGATGATAATATACGATAACAATACAAAAATATATATATATTATATATATTTTCTAAAAAGCCTATTAAATCCAAGGGCCCCCATTGGCTCAGGGCCCTGTGCACGTGCACACTGTGCACGTGCACACTGTGCACAAGCTATAATCCTTCTCTGTATGGTCTGTTCCACGGTGCCTCAAGAGGCCACCAGGGTATTTCTTAAGGACATCAAACTCTCAGCACCATGTCACAGATACTATGTGGAATAAGTGTATTCATTCTTAACATCAATTAGTCGTCACCTCCAACACCATAAAACAGGGTCTCTGGTGTTTGAGTCAAAAATAAACATTCAAAATGGATATTTTTTTTAAACAAAATACATTTGTGAAACTTTCAAAATTTCAAAATTGTAAAACAATAAAATGGTGAGTATATTCAGAGTACATGTATGGTTGATTGACAGGTCCTTCACAACACGTTGATCAGCTCTCCATCCAGTCTGGCTATTGATTGGGTGGCAGGAAACCTGTACTGGTGTGACAGTGACAGTGACACCATAGAGGTGTCCAAACTAAACAGGTCGTACAGAACAGTCCTGGTCAACACCGGCCTGGAGGAGCCAGAGGCCATGGCTGTGGATATACGCTACGGGTAAGAGCACTGTGGTGACATCATGAACCTCACACTGTGGTGACATCATGTGGTGACATCATGAACCTCACACTGTGGTGACATCATGAACCTTACACTGTGGTGACATCATGAACCTCACACTGTGGTGACATCATGAACCTCACACTGTGATGACATCATGAACCTCACACTGTGGTGACATCATGAACCTCACACTGTGGTGACATCATGAACCTCACACTGTGGTGACATCATGAACCTCACAGTGGCTGCGGGTACATGGACCATCATGTATTCATTCAGAATGAATTCATTCCGAATAGAGGAAGCTGATCCACTCACCTGTTTACATGGGACCTGAATAAAAGTATTCCTCGTTTACATGACCAAAGCATTCATTCGGAATATAACTTTTGACATGCGCAAAGTGGTTCCCGCCTACGCCCGGGCATGGACCAGGGGCCATTACCCGGAGCAGAGCTTCCCCTGGTGGGCATGGGAGGAGGCAATGAATAGCCCCCTTGTGCCTCCGCGGAGGCGGTCTGTCGGTCGTAGACAGGCCGGTAAGCAACGCACCGACCAGGCGGCGTTGTATGCGGTACAAGCCTGTGTTCCTTTGTTATCGCCGTTTTAATGCAAAAGTAGCAGATCTACAAGTTCAGACCAGTTTATTTTTTTGTATTGGTACCAGACACGGTAAAACGTAGGCTAGCCTATACTATTTGTCACATTTCTCATGTAGGTACGGTAGGTATGTATGACGTCATCGCGCATTCGCACATGGTCATTATAATAATAAATAATAATACATAAACACCGGACCGCTCATAGTCATTATAATAATAAATGGAGAGAGAGAGAGAGCAACACTACAGTCTATGAAACAAGGCACGCTCATTTATGGCAAAAGTACAAAAGTATTGGCATCAAAATATACTTAAGTAGAAAGTATAAGCTACTCATTATGCCGAGTGTCACGTTTTTCTTGTATTATTATGAAAAAGCTTTGAAACATGCTGTAACTCATTCACTGTGACGAAAACCCTCTTTCTGCGCCGAGTAGCGTGCGGTGCGCACACGGAGAATGCGGAGTCTGTCGCCCTAAAACACAATCGCCCCGGGTCAAAATCCAGCGACCATGGAGCGGCCGTGGATGGCCCGCTCAAAAGGTGCGTGGTGCGTAGTGTTTTGGGACGACCGTTCCGACTGCCCATGTAATGAATTGATTAAGTAAAACTCATCTGTTTTCGCTGCAGCTGCGCCCTAATAATGTAGTTTTCATTTATTTTTATTCACGTATGCTATTAAAACAATGCAGCTATTGCAGTATTGGGCCTTAACATGTGATTAAAAATGTATACGTATTTGGCCCCTCATATATAAAATAAATATAAAATCTGATTTAAAATTGAAACTTGCAGCTGATCAATGCGTTTATGCGTTTACGTGTGGACAGGGATTTAAAAAAAATCTTTGTCATGTGGCCAGGGATTCTTTTTAAAAACTGAGGAAAATACCAGTTTAGAAAAAGATCCATATAAGTGTAGCCTAGGCCAGCAATCCTTGGAGCGTCCGTTCTCCTGGACAAGTCTGGGCTTAACCATGCTTATTAAATGACGCTATAGAATAGAATCATTCATTTTATCCCGCAGGAGCGACCGTGGCCGAATTAGAGATTTGATAGGTCATTTTTGGACAATTCTGACAGCACTATAAGCACGGACATGCGCAAAGGAATGCATGTATTCCAAACAGAGAGGAGCGTTCGGAATAAAGTGTTTACATGGTCAATTCCGATTGGTATATCCCGATTCAAACGGTCTATACCACCCCTCCTAACCCGAATGAGGGTCAGACTGGAATGGAATATTCTATTCCAATTGAGGTGTTTACATGAGCATTTCTATTCTGAATGAATTCATCCATTCATTCATTCCGAATAGAAGTGTATTCATTCCGAATGAAACTGTCCATGTACCCGCAGCCACTGTGGTGACATCATGAACCTCACGTGGTGACATCATGAACCTCAAAGTGGCCTCATGGCATCAGGCGCAAACAAGTCAGTCAGCTCCATATATGGGCACAAAGAGGGGCATACCCATGTATGGGCATACACTGATGACAAGCTCACAATGTGTCGCATTGTGACACTTTGTGAGCTTGTAGATCGACTATCTTCACTACTTTTGTTCGACACTCTTGTATAATGTAGTAGGACATTGATTAATTGAAAAACAAAACATAAAAAGTTCAGTGTTAACGTTAGTTCATGTAGTCACGGAAGGCAGAATGTTTATATATCATATTCACACTCCCCGGACCCCCCCCCATTCGCTAACAAGTTATTCAGTCGTACTCCTTTAAATCATACGTCTCAAAACTTGTCATTCTCATTCGCTATAAGCTAACTCACTCACGCCTATTATACCCACAGTGCAACACTGGCGTTCCATTTAAACAGCCCCAGTTCTCTGTTCATTCTACGTGCTTAGCTGTCAGTCTCGGTTGTTCAGCTGTCAGTGTCAAAACTCCTCCTCCTCCCCGGCCTCCTCCCTGGCTCTGTGTTTGTCAGGATAAGTTGTAGATGGCGTTGCTTTGGTGATGGTTGTACATTAAAGGTTATGTTGTGTTAACTGTTGTGTTATAACTGTCGAGTTATAACTGTTGTATAATAACTGTTGTGTGATGTTATTATTGTTTACGTTCTGCTCAGGGGGTTGTGATGGAATGATCTGTGACATGTTTGCACAGGAATCTGTAATATCACATGAGCAGAGTCACACCGCCAAACATTGGTTGCAATATCATTGCACATATGGTAACAGCTATATGGTAATAAATGGTTAATGGTTCATTACGGTCTGGTTATTTCTGAGCTGAAGTGTCTAAATGAAGTTAAATTATGGAGATGCAAGGTTTCTGCCCGACAACAACAATATGTTACATTGTCAGTAAAGATGTCAAACAGTGACCCTGACTCAGTGTCTCCCTGACAGGTACTTGTACTGGTCAGACGTAGGTGACAACAACCCCCACATAGAGAGGATGGGGATGGACGGCACCAACAGGAGCATCATCGTGAAGGATAAGATCTACAAGCCCTACAGCCTGACGTTAGACTACATCAACGATCACATCTACTGGAGCGACTACAGGAGGAGACACATCATTGAGTTTGCCAACCTGGATGGAACCAACAGACACAAAGGTCACACAGGTCACACACACGCACACGCGCACACACACACACACACACACACACACACACACACACACACACACACACACACACACACACACACACACACACAGGGGAGGAAGAAGTACCCAGATTAAGTAAAAGTAATCCCTATTATACTTAGTTGACTGGAGTTCCCCAGGGGTCTATACTAGGCCCCTCCTTTTATCTACTTTACATTAAATATCTTTGCAGAACATAGCCAATCTACACGTTTCATAACATGTTGCAGTGTGACGCTTTTTGAGCTTGTAGATCTGCTATTTCCGGGCAACGTTTGTCCCAGAATAGGATCATAGGGTTCATGTGGTTAAATTAACACTCCACAGTGTTACTGTGTATAAGAATGGATTAAGTTAATTTTTACATGAATAGTGTAAGAAAAAAACAAGAAAACAGTGAGAATATTGTTTATTTTGTAAACTTTACTGATGCATTTTAACTCTTGTTATATTATTCTTTATAATACTTTGTTCATGTATTTTATAATATTGTGACTCTTTTGGTTTTGTCTGTAGTTGTGAGTCAGAACTTCCTCCACAACATCGGGTCTATTACTCTGTTTGAGGATCACATCTACTGGATAGAGAGGAGGACCCACAGGGTAACATACAGAGAGACCCACTCCATCTACAGAGCCAACAAGACTCAGGGAACCAACAAGACCAGACTCATCAGCAACCTGAAGTCTCCATCTGACCTCCACATGTATCACCCCTCTAGACAACCTGAGGGTCTGTACCACCTACTGTATACAACACTCTCACTATTCACTCTCACTGGGGGCGGCCATAGCTGAGTGGTTAGAGAGCCCGGCTGGGCAGCCAGAGGCTCTACAGTAGTTGTAGCAGGTTCCATTCCAGCAATGTGTCCATGTGTGTCCCTGAGCAAGACTCTGAACCCCTAGTTACTCCCTGAGTGAATGGCTGCTCACTGATCCTATATGAGTAAATGCAGAGGACATATATATATATATATGTATATATGTATATGTATATATGTATATATGTATATATGTATATATATGTGTATATGTATATATGTATATATATGTGTATATGTATATGTATATATGTATATGTATATATATATATATATATATATATTATTTTTTTAGGGCTGTAAAAGTAACTCATTTAATCGCAATTGACTCACCGCTATGTTAATTATGATTAATTATTTTAATCGCATATATATATATTTTTTTTGTCATTTGGCCTACGTGTAGTTTCGGACAGTGGTTCTCGGCATATGGGTCCCCACATTATTTTGGGGGGTCTCCAGATGATTATCTTAATGTGCAACATTGTTTTTGCTCTCAACAGTAAACAAACCAACACACAGTGACCAATCAATCAGCATCCTCCCCGCCCGGCACCCCTCCCCCGAACACGGGCCAATTGTTCACATAGACGCCCGACAAAGCCTGATGCACCACGGTAGATTCTAACCCACGACCTCCGTGGTGGTGGGCAGGGAGCTAAATGCTAGAAGTAGATTGAAATGTAACAGGGAGGCTACAATATCCTCTGCTCACTTTAGTTTTGAATTTATTTTGTAGAATCCTGTATGAGGTCCATCCTTTAGTGTTAATTAGCAGATCATTATACCCATCTGCTGCAGCCTGTTCAATGTAGTATGGTTTCTTTTGGGGGTTTTAATTTATTTCCAATAATAAATAAACATACTTTTGCGTGAAGGAAGCATATCTTTCCACTCCCATGTTAATAGGAGTATAAAAGACTAGAAAAATATCCCTCTAGTCTAAGGTACATTGTGAACAAATAAAAACTGATGACTTATTAACTATGATAAGTCCTGCGATTAAACACAATTAAAACATTTAATCGTTTGACAGCTATATATATATATATATATATATATATATATATATATATACAGTGACAAAACACATCCCAAGGATTTTATTTATTGTCTTTTATTGTGTTATTTGATCTGTTTTGAAAAGGGTTATATAGATAAAATGGATTATTATTATTATTTGTATTATTAAGGGTTCGAGGCCTATCAGGCTCGAAGCCTTATTGCATTCCTTGGCTTTCACTGTTATTAAGGTGTCGAGGCCTGTAAGGCTCGAAACATTATTGCATCGCTACACTTTAATGTTCTTCCGCCGTTTTTTCAGTTCTGGCCCAACCGTGCATACGCTTTTTACGAAACGGCAATATGGTAGAGGGCTATGCCAAACGGCGAAGACCCGAAACTCACAACCATTGGCCAAAGGGTGGCGCTGTAGCACTCAATTGAAAATGCCAACTTTGAACAGGTACAACTCATGCCCTGTTTGACCTACAGCCATGAAATACACACATGCGTCTCCTCATGCCTAACAACTTTCATACTCTGACTTTTGACCTCTGACCTTTAGATTTCCCACCATTTTGAATTATATGAAAAACTGTAAAAATCTATCTCCTCCTGGGATCTTTGAGCAATCTGCACGAAACATTTTACACATGAGCTTTGGACCTATGCCGACAAACTGGGGAAGCGGATTTTCCATAAGTGAAAAAATGAAGCTTTTATGAGCCAATGAATATTGCAGTTTTATTAAAATTATTCGTCTGCCCCTAACACGTACATGCAGACTCACATTTGTTTGAAACTTTGCAATAATGTAGAGGGTCATTCCAAGTATCACTGAAACCAATCTTACTCCAATTGGTCAAAGGGGGACGCTATAGCAATTTTTTGAAAATGCAAACTTTAAACAGGCAAAAGTCATGCCTTGTTTGGCCGACAGCCGTGAAACTTGCTTACACATGTGCCTTGACTCATGAGGAACACATCTATCACTTTGACCACTAAGCTCCGCACTTAGATTTTACGCCATATTGAGCAGTTTGAAAAACATTTAAACCCAGGATTTCTGAGTAATTTGCGTGAAACTGTGTCAAATGTCTGAGCTCCTTTTTCACCAGTTCAGGTCTGTTGGTCCAATGGCTTGATCGCTTAATCATCTGCCTTGAAACCACAGGGTCGCCAGTTCAAGTCTCAACTCGTGCAGACTTCATCTCAATTGCATTGCACACAACATGACTGTATCAATGAATAAACGTGCAATTGTTAAATGAAATGCTTATTTGAGAGTAGTTATTTTCAATGGATCCCCCTTTTTATTTTGTTTTGTTGGATTCTCCTTTTTCACTGGTCAATTTTGTGGATTGAATAGCTCAATCAGTAAAATGTTACTCTCATGTTCCGAAAGTCCCGGGTTCAAACCCCAATCATTACAGTTTACATTCATATTGCATTGTACAAAACATGACCCTGTTAATTCAGACATGTGCAATTTTTTAAAAATAACATGAAATGCTTTTTTGAGAGTAGTTGTTTTTTTTATGTATGACATACTTTCTTGTGAAAATAGCCGATCTACAATCTCACAACTTTTCAGATAGCAACGCGTTGTGAGCTTGTAGATCGACTATTTCACTAGTTTCCATTCCGAGGAGAAAAAAAAAATCAATGAATAAATGTGCAATTGTTAAATGTAACATGAAACGCTTATTTGAGAGTAGTTATTTTCAATGTATGACGTACTTCATTCCCCCTTTTGTTTTGTTTTCTTGGATTTTCCTTTGTCACTGACAAAGGCTGTGGATTGAATAGCTTGATCAGTAAAGTCTTAGACTCATGCTCCGAAGGTCCCCGGTTCAAACTCCACTCATTACAGTTTACATTTAAATTGCATTGTACAAGACATGACCCTGTTAATTCAGACATGTGCAATTTTAAAAAATAACATGAAATGCTTTTTTGAGAGTAGTTTTTTTTTTTATGTATGACATACTTTCTTGTGAAAATAGCCGATCTACAATCTCACAACTTTTCAGATAGCAACGCGTTGTGAGCTTGTAGATCGACTATTTTCACTAGTTTCCATTCCGAGGAGAAAAAAAAAATGTAATTGGTAAATGTTTTGTGAACCAGTAATCTAGAGTAGTTAACAAAACAGAGGCTTGGTTCATTGTTGTTTTATTTTGGAGTAAATTCATGTTTAAGATTAAGAATACTTACGCTAAAAAGGTAAAAAAGCTTTTGCTGGTAATCTGATTACATTTGATTGCGCTTCATAAGTGTCAGGTGTGTCTACAAAGGTCTAGCTGACCTGACCTGTTAATCTGTCTGATGTTTGATTAGGGCCTAATTAGTCTAGTTTGATGCACCTGTGTATAGCTCTGATGATGTCAAACAGTCTTTTAGTTCAGTTGGAGTCAGACACTGAAGGAAGCAACACCGTTTTTTGACCGTACACTTGACCCTGTAACCTTTTATGTTTTTATAAGTAAAATCTTTTTAAGAATAGTTACTTTGTCTTGTCGTTCGCGTACAACTACTGTTTTGTGTTTTTGTGAGGTCTACTCCACCAAGTGGTAAATTTTTAGAAGAATTAGACCGAGTGCCACTACATTTAGTCAAAAAAACTGAGCTAATGAGCCAACAGCTGGAACTTGCCTGGAAATGTTTGGAGGATTACAAGTGGGACCGTACCAGGTTCTATGTTCCCCGCTTTCCTAGGAGAGCGGGGAATATAGGACCTAACCTAAACCTAACCCTAACCATAACCTTAGTGGAGGAACATAGGTCCGGGGAACATAGGTATGACCCATTACAAGTTCACCTGAAGGAAAAAGCAGTAAAAGGGGTAATCTTTTGAAGTGATTCCCAGGACAAGGTACTGAAAATATTTCGTTTTTCCAGTGTTTTGTGACACAAAGATATCTCCTGGATTTGTGAAGCTATTCAGTGAGTAAAAAGTGGATTGGATGGGATTCTCTTCTATGCTTAATTGACCCTGGCTCTCTACCTCTCCATGTTGTTTTGCACTTTTTTGGTTAAGAAGAGTGACTTTGATACAAAGTGCTTTTAAGCTTATGCATACAACTTGAGCATTCTACTCTGCAATTAATAAGATGGCTGATGAAAAGTAAAATGAACCTGAAGGTGTAATGGAGGAAGGAAGGTCACGCAGACTGACAGAGAAAGCATTAGAAGAGAAATTGCAAAAAAGCATTGCATTAAGGAGACAAAGATTGGGAGTTGTTACAAGCAAAATGAATGAGCTAGAGCCATTGATGAATGATGTTTGCAACTTTCAATATGTGAATGATGTGTGGAATGGTGATTTTGCACATGCTTATGATGAGTTCTATCATTACAATGCAGAAGTAGCAAGTCTTTTGCCTGAGGATGAAAAAATTATGGATCAAGAAACCCGGTTTGAACCTAAAAATGCACACATACAGGATTTCATTAAAAGAGTTGCGAATTGGATTGCAAAGCAGAAAGACTCAACAAGGCAAAAAGAGTTTGATGATGAAAATAATCTGCAAGATGCAGTTAAGCCAAGTGATAGTGTATCACAGGTTGGTGTCAGCAACACAGGACATGCCTGCAAAGGTGCATCTCATGTAAGTCGTGCATCAATAGTGTCACGAATATCATCAACACGTGTTATACAAGAGGCCGAGCACGCAGCACTGCTTGAACATGCTGCAGCACTGAAGAAAAAACAACAGCTTGAGAAAGCAGAGGCTGAACTTAAAGCTAAAAAGGAGGAGCTTGAAATGGAGATTGCATTAGCTGCAAGCAGTGCAAAAATAAAAGTACTGAAAGAACGTGAAAGATAAGAAGATGGTTTGAGTAGCCATGCGGCATCACAAAGGCCACGGCGTGGAATTGTGAAGCTGGAATTAAGACCCAGCATTGCTCAACCAGTAACTGCACACTCTCAGGCACAGTCACAAACATTGCAGTTACAAGTACCACAAGGAGATCATCAAGGTTCCAATCACAACACTAGAGGTGATGGCATACTAGAAGTCCTGCAAAAACAGAATGCAACTAGAACAAGTGCTCCTTGGAGCACAGGTCTCCGCCAGGTCAGGTACGTTATTGTGGGCCAGCAATGTTCGGAATTCAGGATGGAATATAAAAAATCGGACGGAACTATCTTGATCACTTGACTATAGAGATAATGTGTACTGATTTGCATGATGTTTGGACAACATTTGTATGAGTAATATAAAAAAGAAAATCGGCCTCCTGGTGGCGTTATAATAGGGCAATGTTTAAAGGGTGGCGTTTGTTCTTCAACGTAGTGCAAACGTGCGTGCAAAGTTCACTGCAATCTGACGCTGCGTTCATGATTTGCGGCATTTTGTTGAAAACGGGCCACTCCTGTAAACTTTAGATGTCAATGTTAGCCAATCAGGATGGAATATGAAAAATCAAACAGATCCATCTTGATCACATGACTATAGAGATCATGTGTACCGATTTGCGTGAAATTTGGATAAAATCTGAAGGCTTAATCTAAAAAAAATGTTTTACATAAGTTGGCCTCCTGGTGGCACTATAAAAAGGCTAATGTGTAAAATGCAGGGCAGATGTTTTTCCTTTGTTTCACGCAGATCGGTGCATGTATAGTTAAAAATGCAAATCGGCCTTTTATAGCGCCACCATGAGGCTGATTTGAACATTTTCAAGTGGCATTTCTTTCTCGGCCTAGTGGGAATGTGTGTGTGAAAATTCACGGAAATCGCAAGCTGCGTTCATGATTTGAGGCATTTAGTTCAAAACGGACCAATCCTGCAAACTTTGGTAGCCAACCTTAGCCAACCAGGATGGAATATAGAAAATCAAACCAATCTGTGTTGATCACATGACTATAGAGATACTGTGTACGGATTTGCGTGATGTTTGGATAAAATCTGTAGGAGTAATATAAAAAAATGGGTTTTGCACAAATCAGCCTCCTGGTGGCGCTATAACAGGGCCATGTAAAAAAATTGGGGCAGAGGTTCTGAATTGGCATCCAGGGAGTGTGTGTGCACAGTTTCGCAGCGACCGGGCCAACGGTGCCGGAGATTAGCTGGTCACAGACAGATGGACACACGGACGGACGGACGGACGGACGGACGGACACACGGATGGACGGACGGACGGACAGGGGGTAAAACATACTCTCTCGCCATGCCTTTCGGCCTGGCGGAGACAATAACAGAGTTGCTTGTAAGAAAACAGAAGCAATCCCAGTTACCAAAAAAGGATATTCCTGTGTTCAAGGGCGATGCATTGCAGTACAAATCTTTCATCAGAGTGTCTTTCATGTGAGCTGTGCTCACATGCCATCTAAGAAAGGTTACCAAGAAGCAAAGCCACTGCAACAGAAGCACTATGGTGATGAATTAAGGATCGCCAGTACGTACATTGATAAAGCCCTCAAATGGCCGACAATCAAGTCTGACGATGGAAAGGCATTAAGTACCTACGCAATGTTTTTAGTTGGATGTCACAACGCTATGGAAGACATAGACTTTTTGGAAGAGATGGACAATCCAACCAACCTACGAACGGTTGTGTCTAAACTACCATACAGACTGAAAGAACGCTGGCGTGATGAAGCCTACGATATCAAAGAGCGAAAGAGCAGAAGAGCGAAGTTTGCTGATTTAGTCAGATACATTGACCGGCAAGCTAAAATAGCTACAGATCCCCTCTTTGGTAATATACCAGACAGCCGACCAGTCACAGCTGGACAAAACGATCAAAGAGAAAGACCTCCTGTGAGGAGAGAAGTCCGCGGAAGTAGTTTTGCAACGAATGTTTCTGATGAAACCAAAGATACTCAAGAAACATCTACGAAGCCAGCAAAAAACATAGTGAATGCTTTTGAGAAGCCGTGTATATACTGCCAGGAAGGTCACACACTAGCTTCATGCAACAAGATCAAGAAGCAGCCATACAAAGAACGTGTGGAGTTCTTGAAGTCAAAGGGCTTATGTTTCGGGTGCTTAACTTTTGGCCATATGAGCAAGTTCTGCAAAAAAAGAGCAGAGTGTAAAGAATGTAACTTCAAGCATCCAGACATTCTACAAACAGAAAGTTGCTGTCTCACGTGAAGCCTCACCTGAAAAGAATGACGGCGCACAAGGAAGTGAAGTTTCATGTGCTCAAGTTTATGTCACAGAAGAATCCTGTAACCTCACGGGGGCCGGAGAGCTTGAATGTGTGCTGTCAATATTACAGGTGAAGGTCAAGACAAGAAAGAGTGACAAGTATGTGGAAACGTACGCGTTCTTGGATCCGGGAAGCACCGGAACGTTCTGCACGGAAGCGCTGCAAAAGAAACTGAACGTCAAAGGGAAACCTACCCAAGTACTTCTCAGCACCATGGGCCAAGACACGCCTGGAGAAAAGAAACTCATGAGCAGTTTTGTGATATTGGATCTTGAAGTATGTGGGCTCGAAGAGAACAAGTATATTGAGCTCCCCAAGGTGTACACCCACGGCTACATACCTGTTCACCCTGAAAACATACCTAAGCAATCCGATATCCAGAAGTGGCCGTATCTCAGCGAAGTCTGCTTGCCTGAACTAGAAGCAGATGTTGGCCTACTTATTGGAGCGAACTGTCCAAGAGCAATGGAGCCATGGCACGTTATCAATGGTCAAAATGGAGGACTGTATGCGATGAAGACTGCCATCGGCTGGGTCGTGAATGGGCCTATAAGGAAGGAACTGAGTGACACAGAGAAAAAACTTCCTCATTATTCAATGAACAGGCTCTCTGTGATGGAGACTGAGAAGCTACTGGTCCAACAGTATGATACTGATTTTCCAGAGCACAACTATGACGACAAAGAAGAGCTGTCTCAAGAGGACAAACAGTTCATGCAGTCTGTGCAGAAAACCACAATCCTGGAGAACGGACATTGCAGCATTGGATTGCCGCTCAAGAACGCAAAGCTCCAACTGCTCAACAACCATTGTGTGGCGGAGCAGAGTACAGACAGTCTGCTCAGAAAGTATAAGAAGAATCCTGGGTTCTTTGAAGACTGCAAAGGCTTTATGGACACCATTATTGGCAAAGGCTACGCTGTCCAAGTTCCAATGGATCAACTAGGTCGTGACGGCAGCACCAAGATCTACATACCGCACCATGAGGTGTATCATCAACCTAAAAAGAAAATAATTGAGTTATCACAGACAATCAGTGACCCTGCAATGCAAAGGGCGAAGATAAAAACCAAGACCAGAATTCAGGAAAGACTTAGAAACAAGCTCTGCCAGAAGAGGAGACTAACTGAGAAGAGGAAAGCAAAAAAGAAGATTTGAAAAAAGAACATGCATGTTTAAGTTTTGATAGTTCATGGACATTAAAAGTAATGTGGCTCTGAATGTTAAAGTATGATAATTGCTTAGCCCTCCTGCCTAACCAATTAGGGGCCGGGTAATGTAGGAGCCAATTGCCATTGTTTTATTTTGGAGTAAATTCATTTTTAAGATTAAGAATACTTTATGCTAAAAAGGTAAAAAAGCTTTTGCTGGTAATCTGATTACATTTGATTGTGCTTCATGTCAGGTGTCAGGTGTGTCTACAAAGGTCTAGCTGACCTGACCTGTTAATCTGTCTGATGTTTGATTAGGGCCTAATTAGTCTAGTTTGATGCACCTGTGTATAGCTCTGATGATGTCAAACAGTATTTTAGTTCAGTTGGAGTCAGACACTGAAGGAAGCAACAGTTTTTTGACCGTACACTTGACCCTGTAACCTTTTATGTTTTTCTAAGTAAAATCTTTTTAAGAAAAGTTACTTTGTCTTGTCGTTCGCGTACAACTACTGTTTTGTGTTTTGTGAGGTCTACTCCACCAAGTGGTACATTTTTAGAAGAATTAGACGTGCCACTACAGACGGAAAAAGCTATAGATATCAACAGACACCATTAGGGAGGCCATATCTCTAGCTCAATGAGAAGAGAGGCAGCCTGTGAATCCATAGGTCACTGGTTCGATCCCTGTCCCCAACAATGTGTTGAGGTGATCATCATTTGGAATTCTTAGTTTTACAAATAGTGTTTCTTAAGGTTGGGTCGTTGTTTTACTGAGGTTAAGGTTAGTGAGGGTGGGTGTAGAAAAGAGTCATCTAGTCAGCAACCTTCCCCCTATTCCCATGGATTGGATCCACCCCTCTCACCTGCTCTCACTCATCACCAATCACACCTGTCACAACTCATTAGTGGCCTGGTGGCTCTTTCTTTGAAATAATGTGTAGTTTTTCAAATATTTCACTTTAAGCCCAATGCCAAATGCCTGTCATATGCTGCCAATTACAGCATATGACAGCTTTAGTTATTGTTACTTTCCAGATTTAATTATTAATACAGCACCTACAGTAACCACATACAGCCGAACTAAAATGTGACGCGCTATGAGCTTGTATATATATATTAAGCAATCCATGCTGTATTATAAGTTACCACACATGAAATCCAATTCTGTATATCCAATGGCTCAGTCAGTACACTGTCTACCTGCCAGTCTATAGGTCCCTGGTTCAAACCCCAATTTAACCAAATATAATTTACTGAACAAAAATCATGACTTTGTTAATTAATGCATGTTCACTTCTTCTCTCGCTCTCTGCCTGCCTGCCTGCCTGCCTGCCTGCCTGCCTGCCTCTCTCTCTCTCTCTCTCTCTCTCTCTCTCTCTCTCTCTCTCTCTCTCTCTCTGCCTCTCTCTCTCTCTCACTGTCTCTCTCTCTCTCTCACTCACACTGCCTCTCTCTCTCTCTCTCTGCCTCTCTCACTCACACTGCCTCTCACTCTCTCTCTCTCTCTCTCTCTCTGTCTCTCTCTCTCTCTCTCTCTCTCTCTCTCTCGCTCTCGCTCTCGCTCTCGCTCTCTCTCTCTCTCTCTCTCTCTCTCTCTCTCTCTCACACTGCCTCTCACTCTCTCTCTCTCTCTCTCTCTCTCTCTCTCTCTCTCTCTCACTGTCTCTCTTTCTCTCTCTCTCTCTCTCTCTCTCTCTCTCTCTCTCTCTCCCTCTCTCCCCCTCTCCCTCTCTCCCTCTCTCCCTCCCTCTCCCTCAAACCCGCTTGTTACTGCTTGCAGCTATATTTGCCAGACCCAAAGGGTCTGGCAAATATGGTCAAAAATGGTCAAGCTCCACGTGACACGTGTCAATATGTTGACACCAATGCCTTTGATTGGCTAGAGGGACGCATGACGAAATAAAATCCTATAAATAGGTGTGTCACTTCAAAAAGCCGTTTACATTTTTTGAAGTGAGGTAAGACAGGATCAATCAGTCTTGATTGGAACATTACCTTCCAGTACAAATCACCCGTCCGTGCGTGTGTGTGTCCCTCTGAGAACACCTAACATATTCAGGCGCAGAAGGCCAAAGCTAAGAAAGCTAAGAAAGCTAAGAAAGCATACTCATCTACAACAGTAACACAGAAGAGGACTATAGAGTTGAATTGATCCCACAACAAGGCCGAAGTCTTAATACTGTAACAATTGGCCACCTGATCAAATACATTATGTAGCACTAGAGAAAACTGACATATAATCAAACACACCAATCAACTGCTGAAACTGTTCAAGACAATGAAGATGAAGAAGACAGACAAGCATTTGAACAAACCAGTCAATTACGAGGACTCCCATATGACACATTGCTTCAAGAAGAACATTTTTTAGATGCAGACACTACATATTCAGTCGCCCCTGCAGAACACCAAAAAACACGCGCATTCTACCAAGACGACCCGTTCTACCAAGACGACCCGTGCTATTAAAATAGCACAGGTCTGCTGGCGGAGACTTGTGCTCCGAGGAGCTCATTTTCTAGTTTGTACCTGTTTTCTCCATACATGGGCAAAAAACAGGTGTTGTCCCCTTTGTCCTTAGGTCCCAGCCATAAAAGTCTGTCCCCCTTTCGTCCATACATGGGCATGTTTTGTACCTGTTTTCTCCATACATGGGCAAAAAACAGGTTTTGTCCCCTTTGTCCTTAGGTCCCAGCCATAAAAGTCTGTCCCCCTTTCGTCCATACATGGGCATACACAGGCTGACACGTCATGTGAAGTCCGGCTTATAATTCTTGTTATTATTATTATTATTAGTTGTTTTAGTAGTAGTGTCTCATAATAATATGAAATTGATAGTTACGTTGCTTGATTCTGATTGGCTGAGCCTTGTTGTAAAATACTCAATAACCACACATATGGATCACATGTATGTGTATCACTGCTCCAACGTCTTGTTTACAATATTCATCATAACTTTCCATGGATGAATTACTGTTTGTGATTTAGTTTTTCCTTTAGCAAGGTAAGAGGAGCATTTACACTGCAACCTCCTAGTTGTTTACAGGCAGACAGGGACTATTTTCTTGTAGAAATTATCATTGTAGTGAAATTAATATTAAACACAGTTTTAATTGGGTTGTCTATGATTGTCATGTTGCCATATTTGGTGTTTTATCAAAGCAATAAACCATGTGAGGTGGTGGTTTACAGTGATTGTAGAACAGTTAGAGGGTTGTAGTCACTCTGCTCTGCATCGTTCCTAACAACACCTCATAGCTGCTCTAAACTCACATTAAACCACAGCCTGGTGTGGCTTATTGCTTTATTCTAACATATAGGTGTTTGTTCTCATGTTTGTTCCATGTGTGCATGTTTTCTCCACCCTGCAGTGGCCGCTCACCCGTGTCAGACCAACAATGGAGGCTGCAGTAACCTGTGTCTGCTCTCACCTGGAGGAGGCTACAAGTGTTCCTGTCCCGCCCACTTCTACTTGGCAGCTGATGGCAAGCAGTGCATGTCCATCTGCACTGCCAGCCAGGTGATTCTTCACTTGTGTTACGCTGTATGACTTTATGTCTCATGTCTGCTTTTGATACATTACTGATTCTAAACATAATCCTCTGTCTCCCCCATCAGTTTGTTTGTTTGAAGGAAAAGTGCATTCCGTTCTCATGGAAATGTGACACGATAGACGACTGCGAGAACTGCTGTGAGTAGTTGTGTGTTGTGTAACTTCAGAGAGATGATGAAGCTACAGGAAGACTGTGGTCACTTGTAGCTTCAGTCAACAACCTACACAGTCTGCTTGATATTTATGACAAACTGCAACACCTTGATGATGTCACATGACATAAGATGACGTTACACCACACAGAGTAGCAGGTGTATGGTCTTGCTTGTAATAACATTAGAATTAGAACAGTGAATATATCTATATCTCTCAATTCAATTCAATGGATTATCTCTTGGCATGATGCTGTAATTAGATGTTCCAAACAGGAGACACAATTGATACTATTTGCTATTAACAAAGACACCATAAATTGTCATTCCTGTATACATTTTATTTCCTGCAGTTTTTATATTTGAATCATACTTTTCATCATTAAGCATTCCCAGCCTGTGAAATACTAATAAATATAATCAAACAGGAGAAACAAATACATCTTGTCCTGTATTTCAACACATCAACAAGCTGCTGTATTGGTAGAGAGGATCCATGTACTCTGTTACAGTGAAACTCATTTATTTGATGATTTTTCTCCTCAGCTCTCCAGGTTAAACCAACACACAACTCAACAGGTAAACAAATATATTACTGTCTCATGTGCAAGATAGGACCCTATTATTTTCTTATTTCTTCTGAATAATGTTCATAATGCTCTCTCTCTCTCTCTCTCTCTCTCTCTCTCTCTCTCTCTCTCTCTCTCTCTCTCTCTCTCTCTCTCTCTCTCTCTCTCTCTCTCCAGAGTCAGTGAGGTTGGTGAATGGGACTAGTATGTGTTCAGGCAGAGTGGAGGTGAAGTCTAATCAGTCGTGGGTCTCAGTGTATGAAGGTGACTTTGACCAGCAGGATGCAGAGGTGGTCTGTAGGGAGCTTGGCTGTGGGGCTCCTTCAGTCCTCCAGGGGGCGCTCTATGGAGAACTGGACACTCCCATGTGGACCAAAATGTTCCAGTGTGAAGGCAGTGAGTGTGTTCTCCTGGACTGTAGAACCTCAGACTCAACTAGAAACACCAGCTCACCTAATAAGACTGTTGAACTCACCTGCTCAGGTAAGAGACTTTAAACATTAACTTTTGGTTTGGATTATTACTTAACAAAATATGAAGTATTATGTGAAAAAAATGCTGCATAGGGTTTGATTGATTGATTGATTGATTGATTGATTGATTGATGTACTTTATTTAGTAAGACATGAGAACAACAGTACATGGAAGTACAAATTCACAATACAAGGTCTACTAAACTGGAAGACTCATTAAGCACTGAGCTTGTTTAAGATGAGAACCCCATGCACACAAATCATGATGACATATAAGAGACAGACAGATATACACACTACTATACAGAACGTCATACAATCAGCTTACAGGTTACTGGTATGAAGAGTGAAAAATATGTACAAGAGATGAAAAAAAATGGGGAGGAGGGGAGGGGGGGGGGTAGGTTAAGACTTGATGACAGGGGCCATTTTCGAAATGCAGCCTCCTGAAGGTGTATCTTTATGGCAGTTTTGAAAGTGAGTAGGGTTTTACACTCCTTTACTCCTTTTGGTAGGGCATTCCACTTTTTTTTTTAATAGCATGAGAACGAGTTAATTCCCTTTGTTGAGCCAAATCTGGGTTGAACATGATTCGTGGAGCTGCCTCTGGTGTTATGATCGTGGACTTCATTAACGTTTTGGAAGTATTTTCACAAATACAGAGGGATCCCAATGTTGTGGTGTATCTTGTAGACCAGGCCCATAGCAAGTTGCTGTACTCTGTCCTCAACCCTAAGCCATCCAATCCTAGCAAAATGAGCAGGGGTTAGATGGGTGTGGTATCTGAAAACCA
The DNA here is from genome assembly GCF_963280865.1 of Gymnoscopelus braueri. Taxonomy (NCBI): domain Eukaryota; kingdom Metazoa; phylum Chordata; class Actinopteri; order Myctophiformes; family Myctophidae; genus Gymnoscopelus; species Gymnoscopelus braueri. The sequence goes on from NC_137626.1 coordinate 2,082,439, forward strand.
CAGACTCTAGGTTCTACTGCACTTTTGTAGTTGCCAACAACGCCATATTGTAGTTAGTTTGATGTTCCAGAGATGTGTATGAATGGTTGAAGAATGAATTGAGGCATCACTCCAGTCAGTGAGGTTACAGCTTCCGATTTATTTCATAGAGTACAAACAGCTTTCCATGGAGCCTCAGCTCCCACCATCGGCCCCTCGGCCTCTGAGTGACACACACACTAAGCTTACATTTCAGTCAGTCTTTATAGCAATGATCACATTCACAAAAAGAGGAGGTACATGCGTGGGTGTGTCAGCCTTGAAAGGTGAGACCCCACCTAGACAAACAATAGATCACACTTTGAGTCCCTGATTCGATTTGCAACTGTATGCGGCAGGAAGGGGGGGATGGAGACACAGGCCTAGACTTCTGTCTCCCAGGTAAAACAAAGGCAATGTAAATCGTACATCACACCTATAGCCAGCCTCTCCAACAAATGGTCTTCTCCTGTCTATGCAAAAGTAGAACTGTAATCCTAGTAATTCTAACAGATGGCTTGAATGTGTATGTTATATTATGAAATATACAGCATGGGTTTTGTGATTGAGGCCAAGAAGTATCCTTACTAGTTTGTTTTGGATGTTTGGAGCCTTGTTTTTAAGGCCTTGGAGGTGTTGTGATACCACGAGGAGCATGCATAATCGTAATAACCTTATATGAGGGACCCTGCAAGAATCTTCAGAGTATTCTTACTGATTGACACTGGTTAACATTATGACAGTGAAGATATCTATATCTCTCAATTCAATTAATGTTATTTGTTATAAACAAATATTTTATTTTCATCTGTTTTTGTATAAGTCATACATTTCATCATTCACTCATTCCCAGCCTTTTAATGATACTTATGTAGTGTGTAAAAGCACAGAGATCTACGAGCATGTTACATCAGGTTTGTGTGTTTATTCAGACCGGCGCGGAACACTGAACAGCAGGTACGGCAGTCACAGAGGGACAAAACTAGACAGTGCCTACGGAGGCCCACAATGCAATAGGCAAAGTTACAATACATTACATCTCCCTTCTTCAGCAAAGAAGGCTATTAGTGCAAAATAGAAAAATAGGGCAATAGTATTGTCGCTGGCTATAAACAATTGTTTTTACTTGTAGCTTATGTTTACAAAAAATAATGAAACAATGTCTTTTTTTTTACTTTTCTTTTTTTTACTTTTCCTTCTGTCAATATCCTTGCTCAAGAACATAACCAACAATGTCACTGAAGTTAACTACACATAACTGAAGTCTGAACACTGACTTGGAAGGAGAGGTTACTAGCACTATCACTTCCATCAGGCATCTTTACCATGCCTGTTTAATTTAAGTCAGTCTATGAGGGGGTTTCACAACTCTGCCCCTACTCTGCCCCAACTCTGCCCCTATACTCTGTAGTATACAGTTCACCTGGCTGGCCTGGCTGGCCTCGTGCAGACCTCGGTGGCTCCCCGCGTGGCAAAGGGTGCGGTTCTGGATGGTCTAGAGGTCGCGTCGGTGTCGCCGGTACTGCATCAGGTGGTTCGGTCCAAGGCAGGTTGAGAGGCTCATTGAACATCTCATGGCGTGACCGGTTGGCGGCTGGAGTGCTGGTGCGAAGGTGCTGACTGTTGCGGCGGAACTGCTTGCCTCCACTCTCCACAACATAAGATCGTGGAGCGCTGTGCGGTTGAAGTATGACTCCAGGGGTCCATCTGCAGTGTCCAGGATACGGTGACATCCGGACTTCATCTCCAGGCTGCAGGGCAGTGCGAGGGTTAACCGCTCTCTTGCGGTCGTAGTGGAACTTCTGTGTGTCCTTGGACTTGTCGAGCAGGCGCTTGACTTTAAGTGAGTCATAGGCCATGGGTGCGAGGAGCGCACGAGTAGCAGGCAGTTTGTTGCGAGGCCTTCTGCCCATGAGCAGTTGGGCTGGTGACAGGCCTACTGACTCCAGTGGAGTGGTTCTGTAATCTAGTAGTGCAAGGTGTTTGTCTGATGCTTTACTCCAAAGCCTCTGGACTGTTTGCACTGCACGCTCTGCTTCACCATTAGAGTGTGGTGTGTGTGGTGATGATGTTTTGTGCAGTATGCTATAACTCTTTGAATTCCTCTGATCGATATTGGGGTCCACCATCTGTTCGAAGAATGGATGGAATCCCGTGTCTGTCAAACTGAGCCTTCAGAGCCTCTATTGTAGTTCTGCTGCGCAGGTCTTTCAGCTCATCTACTTCGATGTACTTTGAGTAGTAATCCACTAGCAGTAGACTATATGAGACTGATGTATGAGCTTCAACATGTCTGCTTGCATGGTGCGAGGCACCACAATACGCAGGCCCTTGTACACTATGCCATCAGACACAGCTAGTTGGCTTCTTGAGTCCCAGTATGGTTGAACAAGAACCGACACTTCTCGTCGGCTGTCTGGCCAGCCTAGTTGAATTGTCTGCTGGAGAAGACTTAGCTCCTCTTTTGAGCATTCTTGCAGCTCTGTATATTTCTGCTCGCTCACTGACACAAAGTTGAGCATGGAGACACACTCTAGGCTACCTGCCTCTGGTGTGCTGTCCTCCAGCTGTGCTCTGGACAAGGTGTCAGGCAGCTCCATGTCCTTTCCTCTTCTGTACTTGACTGAGATGTCATACCACTGTAGTCGCAGGCGCATTCTCTGGATGTGCATAGGAGTAGACAGCAGCGGCTTCCTGTAGATGTCCTCGAGCGGCTTGTGGTCATTGAATATTGTGACGCGTTTCCCAAATATGTAATGGTGAAACTTAATGCAGGCATGAACAATGGAGAGCATTGTCAATTTGCGCATAGCGCGTCTCTGCATCGGTCAATGATCTGGACGAGAAGGCGACAGGCTGATTGTCCTGTAGTAACACTGCTCCTAGTCCCATGCTGCTGGCGTCACTGTATATCTCTACAGGCTTGGCTGTGTCATAGAACCTAAGCACTGGAGGGTGCGTACATAGCTGCTTGAGCTTGTCAAACGTTTGTTGTTGCGCTGGCTGCCATCTGAACTCGACGTCGCTCTTCAGGAGCTGTCGCAGTGGAGCGTCTACCTCACTTAAGTTTGGAATGAACTTTGACAGGTACGTTACAAAACCTAGGAAACGGCGGACACCGTCCTTGTCTGTCGGCGGCGGCATGCACCTTACTGCCTCAGTCTTTGCAGGGTCTGGCTTCAGACCGTCAGCTGTAATTAGGTGACCCACATATGGCACTATTGACTTACGAATGTGACACTTGTCAAAGTTAAGCTTTAGATTGTAGCTTGTGGCTCTCTCGACTACTTTAAGGAGTATTGTGTCGTGCTCTTTCATTGTGGGTGCTGCTATCAGAATGTCATCCATGACACCTGTGGCTCCATTAATTCCCTCTAGCATCTGGTCCAGGATGCGCTGGAAAATTTCAGGTGCACGTTTGATCCCGAAGGGCAGTCTCAGCCATCTGAACCTCCCTATTGGAGTGTTGAAGGTTGTGAGAAAGGATGACGCTTCATCCAGCTCTATCTGGAGGAACCCAGATTTATCATCTAAGACTGAGAATATTTTTGCGCCTGGTATGGTGGAAATCACTTCTTCTATGGTGCGCATTGGGTGATGTTCCCTTTTGATCGCTTTGTTCAGGTCACTTGGATCTATGCATATTCTTATCTTGTCCTTGCGTGTGACAACTACCATAGAACTGACCCACTCTGTAGGCTGGTGCACCTTTGTGATGTGACCATCTTCCACCATCTCAGCCAGTTTATCCAGTATCTTTTCTCTGAGTGCTGCCGGTTGCCAGCGTACTGGATGTACAACACCCTTTGCATCTGGATCAATTTTAATTGTGTATTTGCCTGGCAAAGTCCCTATAGTGCGTGTCAGCTCTGGAAAATCACTCAGGCCCACGGGTACATTTGGTTTCATTGTGGTTGTGGTTGTGGTGTCATTGCCAGTGCTCACCTTGTTAATTTTGACACCATCTTGCAGGGAATCCAGTCGAATAATTAGGCCTAAGGCCTCAGCTGTAGCGCCACTGAGCACATTCTCTTGAGCATTATCTCCAGCTCTGCTTTGGCTTCACGGTCCTTGTAACTGAGTGGAAGATCAACTGCAGCAACTGGTCTCAGCCTGTGGTTTGAATAGGAGCGCAGTATTCTGTTTGAGCGTTTTAGCTCTCCATGGTGCTTCAGTAGCTGGTAACTGTCTAGAGTCAGTGTGTTGCACTTTGCACCGGTATCTATTCTAAACGGCACCTCCTGAGACAGAACACAGATGTTTACCACCCACTTGTCATCTGCCACTATGGCTACTGGAGCCTCCTCCTGTGTCAGGCTTATATCCAGTATTTCCTCATCTGGTGGGTCCTCTTCAGCTGACTCCACACTCACTGAGCTCATGCCACGGCTGCGACACACTGCTGCCCAGTGGTTTGATTTGTGACAGTATGAACATGTGGAGCCCTGTGCTGGACATTTCCCTTGATTCCACGAATGCTGGGGGTGTTTCCCACATTTTGGGCATTTGGTTTGATTTCCTGCTGTCTGTCTCTGCTGAGTGGGTTTAGACTGTACATAGCTCTGTGGCTTTTTATTGTAGCCTGTGCACTGTGGTCTGTTGGACACTGTTGACACTTGTGAATCTTCCTCTCTGACAATCATCATTTGTTTTTGTGACATTTCAAACTGTTGGGAAATCTCTATGGCTTTGGCCAGTGTCAGGTCCTGACCTTTATTTAACAGTCCCTCCTGGACTCGTTTTTCTCTCACTCCTGCTATTATAGCATCAATTAGCATGTCATCTGAGTCTGCATACTCACAGTCCATCAGTAGTAGCTTCAAATCCTTTGCAAAGTGATCGAAACCCTCCGTAGCACTTTGTTTCCTTTGCTTGAAACGATGCCTTGCTATTCTTTTATTCTTCCTCTGTCTTATGTAGTTGGCAAATTTTTCCAAAACTTTGACTGGATCTTGTTTCTCACCGTCGGCCCAGTTTAACGTCCTGTAGATTTTTCTGCCTTGTGCGCCGATCCACGTTCCAGGGGACCATCGAAGACGAACCCAACGTGGCTGCGAAATCTCCCAAACTCTAGATATAAATCGGCAGCTTCCCAGTCAATCTTGGGGTGATCAAACACTGCAGAAGCCATGGTTGCGCGGTGTGTTCTTGACACGTTTCTGACACCATGTATGATACTTATGTAGTGTGTAAAAGCACAGAGATCTACGAGCATGTTACATCAGGTTTGTGTGTTTATTCAGACCGGCGCAGAACACTGAACAGCAGGTACGGCAGGCACAGAGGGACAAAACTAGACAGTGCCTACGGAGGCACACAATGCAATAGACCAGGGACGCCGATAGCGGGGGGGGCTTCGGGGCCAGCGCCCCCACGCTCAATTGGTGAATCTCAGATGTCAGGCTCAAACTTACAGTACCATTACCACAAGTAAGACGCGCGAACGCGGGAAGCAAACGCAAAAAAAATAAAATAAATATGAAAGAAAAAAGATTTAAAAAAAAGTAACCAATAATATTTTTTTTTTTAAATACAAAAAAAATCTGTGTTAAAAGGAGCATCTTAGAAAAATACAAATTCACAAAAAAAATACTTTGAATGTTTTTGAACAATTCAACAAAGTGTTTGAAGTGCCTGTTTCACCCACTTCCGGGGGGCGGAGCCAAAATCCGAGCCCGAAGTATTTGTTCGTAGACCCCCACTTAGGGGGGTAGAAAAAAAGAAAGTTTCGGAGCGATTGGGGCACTTTTCATTTAACATGGGGTTTCAATGGGGAGTTTTTAGGAGCCTTCTCCGGGGCGTGGCTTCCGGGGGAAGGGGCGGGCTTAAACGCAACCTTGACAGGTGTGTTCAGTTTTCAAAGACCTTTCATTTGATGTATGGTACGTCTATATTGGACATTTACTTATCTCAGAGGAGCTGCAGGCAGGCAGTGCACACAGACACGCACACACACACACACTCACAAGCCGAGCACGGTTTCATAGTAAGCACTCCTTCCGCTGCGTTCGCAATTACTATAGCGGGGCGCAGATAGGTGTTAACGCGCCATTGACACCTAAACAATAGCCCAGACAGAAAAACATACTTTTTTTCGGTCGCGGCTGAGGGGGCGGGGGGGCGGGGCTATTGCGGTTCGAGTTGAGCCCCCACGGCCGCGCACATAAATCGGTGTACCTGCAGTAGACAAAGTCACAAGACATTACACAAAGGACATCTTATCTTGTATTTCAACACATCAACAAGCTGCTGTATTGGTAGAGAGGATCCATGTACTATGTTAAAGTGAAACTGGTTTATTTGATGATTTTTCTCCTCAGCTCTCCAGGTTAAACCAACACACAACTCAACAGATAAACAAAAGATGAAAGAAGAACAACTGATAATAGATTACAGTCTTGAAGGTATTTTAATTAAAGGTAGGGTAAGTGATTTGCGTTGGTTAAAATAATTGTTAAATAGCTCTATATTCTGATAGTACTCATTGCTATAGAGTGTTTGTTCAGTATTAGGAGTCTCCTTGTCTCTCCACCTCTTTATTAAACAGAAAATGCATTTTCGTTTCAGTTTCAGTTTAATTTCCAGTTTTATCCAACCAGGACAGAGAGCTCAATCAGGATACAGATTAAACAAGTGAAATTGGAAGTGATGACACTAAGAAATTAGCAGAAAAAATTTGAACTGGAACACTATACAAATTAAGCTTAAAAATGGGTACTTTCTCCTGATTGGCTGAGATTTTGACACCTACCAAAAAATGTATTTTCTGTTTATTAAAGAGCTGGAGAGACGGGGAGACTCCTGTTACTGAAACAAGCACTCTATAGCAATGATTACTATCAGAATATAGTATTTTAACCTTTTAACAAAATACTTTTAAAAAATATCACTTACCCTACCTTTAAAGTAACACTTTTTACTGCTTATTCTCTGTACAGAGTCTGATGGTGTCAGGTTGGTGGGAGGAACCAGTAACTGTAATGGCATACTGGAGATGAAACACCGGGGAGAGTGGAGACCATTGTTGGCTTGGTTTGACTGGAACAGGATGTCATCATCTGTAGTGTGTAGACAGCTGGACTGTGGCTTTGCTGTCTCAACAGAATTTACTTATATTTCTACACGTCAAGCTGGATGGGTGATTCCATCTTCCTGTGTTGGCTCTGAGTCTTCACTGATGGAGTGTGGACCAGTAAAGTCTTATGATTCCACTGTCACACTGAAGGTGAACTGTTCAGGTAAAACAATTACTTCAACAATGACACTAATCTTTACACTCTCTCTCTTATATCATTGCTCTCTCTCTCACACAATCTATAGCTTTCTCTATTTTGCATACATCTGTCCCTCTATGTATGCATGTCTGTGTGGCTTTTAAAAGTTGTGTCATTATCAAAATGCATTTAAAATGTGCCATTTATGTTCATCTGGAGTTCACCATTTATTCAGTCCATTTAAAATAGTGATTTGACACGTGCAAAGAACTTCATTTGTTATTTAAGTTGTCTCGTGATGTTTTTTTACATCATTTTTTTTACATCATTTTACTAGATAAATGCATATTGAGTCACATGACTTGATGGTAGAGCAGATCTATGTTTAGACTGAATAGAGTGTTAAGAGTTCCAGATGCATTCTTTACAGATTAATGTATCCATTGTGTGTGGTTTAACTCTTTTAAATTATAATGCTTACTCTCTCTCTCCATACTATACAATACATTTCAATACATTTCTCTATCTCTCTCTTTCTCTCTCCCTCTCTCCAGAGTCAGTGAGGTTGGTGAATGGGACTAGTGTGTGTTCAGGCAGAGTGGAGGTGAAGTCTAATCAGTCGTGGGCCTCAGTGTGTGAAGGTGACTTTGACCAGCAGGATGCAGAGGTGGTCTGTAGGGAGCTTGGTTGTGGGGCTCCTTCAGTCCTCCAGGGGGCGCTCTATGGAGAAGTGGAAGGTCCAATGTGGACAAAAGAGTTCCAGTGTGAAGGCAATGAGTCTGTTCTCCTGGACTGTGGAACTTTAAACTCAACTAGAAACACCAGCTCACCTAACAAGACTGTTGGACTCACCTGCTCAGGTAAAAGACAAACTATACCTTTTGTTTGTAATAACATTAGGATGGTGAAGAAATGTTTATATCCTAATTCAATTCAGTCCATTGTATTATCTCTTGGCATGATGCAGTAATTAGAATCACAGAGGGTGACAAAATGAAAGTTATTTGCAATCATCAAACATTGTTATTTATAGTTTTGCAAGGTTATAATAGTTTTGGATCTTTCATTATAGTTTAGTTTTAGTTAGTTTTGACAATTAATTTTCTAATTCAGTTAGTTTTAGTTAGTTTATAGAGCGGGTTTGCTAGTTTTTATTTAGTTTCTATTTTTGTGAGAACGCTTAGTTTTAGTGTTAGTTTTAGTTTTTTTTTCATTCTTTGGGTTATTTGCCAGGTGCAGGATTCAAAAGGTCAAAGTAAGTATTGTGTGATAAAAACAAAACAAAAGATACCATTTAAAAATATATATTATTCAGTTACTGTTAGACAATCAACCATCCACACAACTATAACCACAGTCCACAAGATAGCAGCCTTAAGTGCAAAATGTACTGTGCCAGGTACAAATCAAAATAGCCTTACAATATATGAACATAAATACATAAACCCTTTCATGAGACACACAGGGTCCAGGGGTCTCAGGTTTCTGGGTGCTCAGAGAGGCTGCCTTGTCAAGGTACTCGCTATCAGTGGTGGAAAAAGTACTCACATTTGTTACTTAAGTAAAAGTATCAATACTGCAATGTAGAAATACTCTGTTACAAGTAAAATTCCGGAATTCAAAATTTACTTGAGTAAAAGCACAAACGTATTGGTATCAAATAAGTACAAACAAAGGTAAATGTACTCATTATGCAGAATGTCCCATTTCACACGTTTTCAAAATGTAGGCTATAAAATAATAAATACAAATCTTTTGAAAAAAGCAGATCTACAAGCTCACCAAAGCATTGTGAGCTTGTAGATCGGCTATTTTCAAATGGACGAAATGAAGTGGGTATAATGTATGTTTTGTGATAATAATCAAAATAGTAACTAGCAACTAAAGTTTTCAAATAATTGTAGTGGAGTAAAAGTAGCCTACCATAGGCCATTTACCTCTGAGAGATGTAGTGGAGTAGAAGTAAAAATACTGAAAATTGGAAATACTCCAGTAAAGTAAAAGTACCTCAAAATTGTACTAAGTGGGCTACAGTACTTGAGTAAATATACTTAGTTACTTTACACCGTGGTCCGTGGGGTTTTTCCCCTTGAGAATTGCTCCAAATATTAAATCAGTAGCATTTGTTTCCACCACTAGAAGGCACTTGCTATTGTCTTTCTCGTTGTTGTATTCAAATAAATCCCATATGGGACTCTGCCTCTTTCTCCCAACGTGCTGCTCTGCTCTGCTCACGAAAGTAAACAACAACGGCAACCGGAAGTCTCGCCCCCAAAGCACGCTCGCCCCCATTTCTCCCCCGTACCATAGCAGGGGAATAACGCCGAATTTGCCCCGGGGCGACTGTGTTTTGGGGCGAACTCAGTCAGAGTACCCACGGTCGCGCAAACTGCAGTGAAACTGGTGGGGAAATTAATACTCAATCCAAAAGGCTAATTAAAACGAAAACGAAGGGCATTTTGACTATAATTTCAGTTAGTTTTATTTAGTTTTGTAAACACACAATACAGTTTCAGTTAGTTATCGTTTTTCTTTTTTCTTTTAGTTTTTATTTAGTTCAGTTAACTGAAATGTTTTTTCACCTTTAGTTTTCGTTATTTCGTTAGTTTTCGTTAACTATAATAACCTTGTTTTGTATACAACTTGTTCATCAATACATATCATCAAACAGGAGAAGCAAAGGACATTTTGTCCTGTATTTCAACACATCAACACGCTGCTGTATTGGTAGAGAGGATCCATGTACTCTGTTACAGTGAAACTCATTTATTTGATGATTTTTCTCCTCAGCTCTCCATGTTACACCAACACACAACTCAACAGGTAAACAAAGATGAAAGAAGAAAAACTGAAAATAGATTACAGTCTTGAAGGTCTTGTAATATATTTTTTTAATTTTTCATTCAAATAAATTCTCTGATTATGGTGTTAAGCACATACGACAGTTCCACCAGTAGAGAGCAGCAAATCCACACATTGATCACCTCGCTCGCCCCCTCCCAAACAGGCCCACGTCATATCCGGTCATTCACAGGATGTTATGTTTTCGACAATCCCTGGTCCGCTGATCGGCCTGAAAACGATGTGATACACTACGACGATGACTGTTAGTCACCCGGACCAAAGAAAATAGAAGTTGAGCTGTCCGTTCGTTTTTTATACCGTGTGAAAAAACGTGTTTTTCCTTATTCTGGCCGAAAATGACCGGAGAAAAACAATGTGACCTGGAAATGATTTTTTTTACATCCGGCTCCGGGTGAGTGTGACGTAAGTGGAAAACGAAAGTGTTGATGAGAAATAAACACAGCCGTGCGATCACAGATTAAACAATGAAAATTCAAAAGAACGCATCAATGTGTTCTTTCGAATGCTGGCACTCAAGCGATGGATTTGAAAGAACGCATCGATGCGATCTTGGCAATCAATGTGTTAAGGATGCTCTGTGCTTTCACTTCAGACACAATAGGAAAGTATTCTGTGCTACATTGATCTCACCATTTAAGCAAACAAAAGTTAGTACTGTGGCTTGCACAAAGCGCCACCTTTTTCTTAAAGCCTAAGCTTAAAGGCACCCGGCACGCTGATTGGTTTGATTAATGTAACGGCCAAACCACACCTATGAATAATCCAAGGCCTTATTGCGGCTCTGCAGCGCTATAGCTCCTGTGTTGCCCTTGGCGTAAGATAGAAAACAGTGCTAGTGACACCACAGCGCTAGTTAAGAGATAATGTCAAATGTCAAATGGAGGTTAGACTTCTATGAGCTCTTGAAGAAGACTGATGATGATGATGACTAGCATTGTTTTATTAATGTTGTTTTCCCTGTTTCTTTCGGTTTGTGTATGGACTTAATGTTAGTAATTTATGTTATAATAATACAATCATTATTTCTCTCTCACGATACTTTGAGCGAGACGGGATGCTATTGTTTCTCATTGATTCTAAATAAAGCTCTCTCTCTCGCACTCTCTCTCTCCAGAGTCAGTGAGGTTGGTGAATGGGACTAGTGTGTGTTCAGGCAGAGTGGAGGTGAAGTCTAATCAGTCGTGGGTCTCAGTGTGTGAAGGTGACTTTGACCAGCAGGATGCAGAGGTGGTCTGTAGGGAGCTTGGCTGTGGGGCTCATTCAGTCCTCCAGGGGGCGCTCTATGAAGAAGTTGACACTCCAATGTGGACAGAAGAGTTCCAGTGTGAAGGCAATGAGTCTGTTCTCCTGGACTGTGGAACCTCTAACTCAACTAGTAACACCAGCTCACCAAACAAGACTGTTGAACTTTATTGTTTGGGTAAAAGACGAGCAATTCTTTTTGTTTGGATTATTATTCTATAATAAAAGTAAATGTATTGCATTAATGTTTACTCTATTGACTCTTTACAGTGATTGCTAATGTCAGGTTGGTGGGAGGAGTCAGTAACTGTACTGGTAAACTGGAGATGAAACACCAGGGAGAATGGAGGCCAGTGGATGGTGGGTTTCACTGGAACCTGAAGTCATCATCTGTAGTGTGTAGACAGCTGGACTGTGGCTCTGCTGTTTCAACAGAAAGGAGTTCTGGTTTTACACATCAACCTGTATGGAGGATTACACCTTACTGTGCTGGTTCTGAGTCTTCACTGAGCGACTGTGTCATGATGGAGACTTTTGGTATCAAACAGAAAGGTTTGATTACAGGCAGACCCACAGTGATCTGTTCAGGTAACGCAAACAATGACTTGAACAATGACAGCAATCTTTACTGTCACTCATTTAATCTGTCTATCTGTCTGTCTGTTTGTCCATCTGTCTGTCTATATTGCCCTCTCCATCTGTTTGTTTGTCTTCCTATACATTCATCATTCTATCTGTGTGTGTGTGTGTGTGTGTGTGTGTGTGTGTGTGTGTGTGTGTGTGTGTGTGTGTGTGTGTGTGTGTCTGTGTGTGTGTCTGTGTGTGCGCGTGCGGAGGGGGGGGGACTCGTGGGGGCTTTTAGTCTCCTATTAGCTATTGGGGAGGATCTGATGGTTATGATTCATTTTTAATTTGTTCTTTTTTCTTTACTTAATTATGAATGTGTTTTTATGTATTGATTATGTATTCATTTATTTTAGTAGTATATTACTATGCGTCTTTGTGTGTTTAAGGGTTCATTCAAAAGACTTGCCTCTGATGTGTTTAGATTTAAAAATGCATCCATAATGGATTCATAAAATTATCATTCAAATTCTCTCTCTCTCTCTCTCTCTCTCTCTCTCTCTCTCTCTCTCTCTCTCTCTCTCTCTCTCTCTCTCTCTATCTCTCTCTGTCTCTCTCTCTCTGTCTCTCTATCTCTCTCTCTCTCTCTCTCTCTCTCTCTCTCTCTCTCTCTCTCTCTCTCTCTCTCTCCAGAGTCAGTGAGGTTGGTGAATGGGACTAGTATGTGTTCAGGCAGAGTGGAGGTGAAGTCTAATCAGTCGTGGGTCTCAGTGTGTGAAGGTGACTTTGACCAGCAGGATGCAGAGGTGGTCTGTAGGGAGCTTGGCTGTGGGGCTCCTTCAGTCCTCCAGGGGGCGCTCTATGGAGAAGTGAACGCTCCAATATGGGCCAAAAAGCTCCAGTGTGAAGGTACTGAATCTGTTCTCCTGGACTGTAGAACCTCAGACTCAATTAGAAACACCAGCTCAACTAACAAGACTGTTGAACTCACCTGCTCAGGTAAAATACCAAACTATAGTTTTGATTTGGATTATAATTTTATTATGAAAATAATTGCTTTTTTAATGTTTACTCTCTTGTCTCTGAACAGAGTCTGATGATGTCAGGTTGGTGGAAGGAACCAGTAACTGTACTGGTCTACTGGAGATGAAACACCAGGGAGAGTGGAGACCAGTGGATGGTTGGTCTGACTGGAACCTGAAGTCATCATCTGTAGTGTGTAGACAGCTGGACTGTGGCTCTGCTGTTACAACAGAAAGGAGTTCTGGATCTACACATAAACCTACGTGGAGGATTACATCATCCTGTGTTGGGTCAGAGTCTTCACTGAGGGAGTGTGGAACGCAGACGTCTGCTACTTCCTTGTACATACTGGAGGTGATCTGTTCAGGTAACAAACTACTACTTCAACAACTACAGTAATATGTACGTATGTTTGTCTAAGATAGCTGTGTGACCGCACCCCCAAGAGGGCAAGTACAAATACTTTTTCTTCATGTATTATTATAAAGTTTTTGTTTTGTAAAGAAAGAATTGAGTAAAATAATAAATCACAATTTTAAACTTATTGCTATTGATTGATTGATTGAATATTTTATAAGGCAAAACATGTAAACAGCACCATTACATTTATAATACTTTGTCTAAAAGGTCCGTCCAAAAAAGTCTTGTTTCCATTGGGATCAAATGAATTAAATTTCATTCATATTTCAGTCATAAAAATATTGGAGAGTTAAGTGACAGAGTGACAGAATAAGAATGACTTGTCTGAGTTATGTTTTGTTTTAAACGTTATGAGAATAACAGAGAAACAATACAGAGACATTGTTTGAAGATCTCTAAAGTATGTTTGTTACTGCCTCTGCTAACCACTTAAACCCCAAATGGGTAACTGGAGTCCCTCAGGGCTCAATACTAGTGTTTTTTCTGTTATTGTGGGGAAAGCTTTCGCTGAAAATAGCAGATGGACAAACTCACAATGCGACGCAACGTGTCGCATTGTGAGCTTGTCGATCTGCTATTTTTAGTGAAAGCTTTCCCCACAATATCGATGCTGGAGTTTAAGTGTTTAAAAATGCTACAATATAATAGTCAAATTGGGAGCGGGTTGTGCTTTGGTATAACGTCACTGCCATGCGCCAAAAAACAGATCTACAAAGGACAAAGCGTCGGGTCGCGACGTGGGGATACTTTGTAGATCTGCACTTTTGCAGAGACCAATGAATGATCGAAGTCTAAAACAGTATTTATATTGATCTAACCTGGGCTTTAATCAGCTGTTTATGTTTATGTTCGGTTCCCTGCAGCTGATGCTTAAATCAAAACCAAACAGGGCTGTTACTGTGAAATTGGATTATGTGACTGACCACTTGTCTTAATGTGAAGTGAAATGTTTTATTATGTCATGAGTCTCTCACGACTTGTGCGAGTGGAGTTGCGCATCAAATACGCATAAAATAATAAATAAATACTGTGAGCTCGGAAATCTCACGGTATCAATACTGTAGCTGTTTATACCGCCGTAATACCGTTACATGCCTAGTAATGTGTGTAATGCACACGGCACATGATGTCTCTGGTCTTGTAAAGTAACACCTAATACTGAACAGATTTCTGTCATACAAATGTCTGTAATCTGTAAAGTCTTATTGTTAATTCCTTTAACAATGATGTTCTTATCAGTGTACGACTGGAATTTAAAACTCTGCCTCTGTCTGTCTGTCTGTCTGTCTGTCTGTCTGTCTGTCTCTCTCTCTCTCTCTCTCTCCAGAGTCTGTGAGGTTGGTGAATGGGACTAGTGTGTGTTCAGGCAGAGTGGAGGTGAAGTCTAATCAGACGTTGAAGGTGGAGTCAGAACCAACTTTGTCTCATGACATATTTACAGGTTTAGAAAAGTTGTTGAAATTCATTTTTGGGAAAGCCCTGTCAAAGACAAGTCTAAAAAAGTCTGATAAGTCGTGGGTCTCAGTGTGTGAAGGTGACTTTGACCAGCAGGATGCAGAGGTGGTCTGTAGGGAGCTTGGGTGTGGGGCTCCTTCAGTCCTCCAGGGGGTGCTCTATGGAGAAGTGGAGGGTCCAATGTGGTCCAAAGAGTTCCAGTGTGAAGGCAATGAGTCTGTTCTCCTGGACTGTAGAACCTCAGACTCAACTAGAAACACCTGCTCACCTGACAAGACTGTTGAACTCACCTGCTCAGGTAAAACACCAAACTGTACCTTTGGTTTGGATTATTATTTTATAATGAAAGAAATATTACTTTATTTACTGTTTATTATCTTGTCCCTGTACAGAGTCTGCTGATGTCAGGTTGGTGGGAGGAATCAATAATTGCATTGGTATACTGGAGATGAAACACCAGGGAGAGTGGAGACCAGTGGATGGTTGGTCTGACTGGAACCTGAAGTCATCATCTGTAGTGTGTAGACAGCTGGACTGTGGCTCTGCTTTTTCAAGAAAGTGGAATTCTGTTTTTACGTGTGAACCTGTTTGGTGGATTTCATCTTCCTGTGTTGGGTCTGAGTCTTCACTGAGAGAGTGTGGAACAAAGGTTTCTGGTAATTCCACTGCCAGACTGGAGGTGATCTGTTCAGGTAAAACAGTGACTTCCTCAATGGCATATTTACATTCTTCTATCCATCTGTCTATCTATCTGTCTGTCTGTCTGTCTGTCTGCCTAATGTATGTTGTTTGCACATTCACTTCAGTTTTAGGATAAATGAGAATCTAAATACATGTTCTACTTTTCATTACTTGACTTTCATTATTTGACCAATAACTTTTGATTTGAAATGTGATTTAGTTTTGAAAAAGACTTGTGTAGCCTACTGATGATTATTGATAAATGAGCTGCAAATCAAGTCTTTATGTTGCCAAGATTTTCCTCAGTTTAGAATCACAATGAGTCATCTGTTTGTTTAGAGACAATGATGTTTATAATGAACTTATTTCCAATATTTTGATCTTTGTCTCATTTGACCTTATTGTCATTGTCTCTCTGTTTATAAATCTGTTGTTTCAGTCAATCACCTCTGTCTTGTTACAGATCTGCCGTTTAATCCAAACATCAGCTTCTTCTCCTCCTCCATGAACGGGGTTTCTGAGGGCCAGCATCAGGGGCCACAGGTGATGGAGGGTCACAGTTTCTCTATCAGCTGCTCCATCCAGCCACAGTACCCAGGAGGCTCCTTCCACCTCACCTTCACTGGATCCAACACAACACACAACTACACCCAGCCAGCTGTCAATCACTCTGCCAACTTCCTGTTTCCTGCAGCAAACCACACCCACCACGGGAACTACAGCTGTATTTATCACATCAATGTTTACTCAAATGACTTCTACTATCAGAGCCAGTTCCTCTCTGTCACTGTCACAGGTAACCAGAATTACATTGACTTTTCAAGACACAATATGTAACTCAATCAAGCAAATTACATTAAGCAGGCTACAATAAAATTAACAAATGTTAAATAATTACATAAAGTACACTTTTAATGAGAGTTGATCTTAACTTGATGTTTGATGTTGTAAAATATTTTATCTCACAGCTTCTCCGCTGACATCAAACATCCTCAAAGTTACAGTCGTAATGCTGCTGGTGTTGGTGGTGATAAGCTATGTCCTCTATCGTGTCTGGAAGGTAATGTATACGTTTTTATTCAATCTTTATTCATATTGAATACCAGACCAGAATATAAATGAAGTAGTTACACTGTTTGTATTAGCCTGATCTGTTCCAGTAAGATCAAGTTGTGTTGCTGCTGTGTTTCTCCAGGCCACCAGAGGGCAGAGAGCAGGAGTGGAGACTGCAGTTTATTATAATGTAGGAAGGGAGAACGTTGAGATGGTTTATTATAACGTTGTTGGTTCCGATGCTGAAGCTGGACCCAGTGAAGAGACAGAATACCACCAGTATGAAGAGATAAACCTCCAAGGAAGGTCTGAAGCTGGACCCAGTGAAGAGACAGAATACCACCAGTATGACGACATAGATCTACCAGGAGGGTCTGAAGCTGGACCCAGTGAAGAGACAGAATACCACCAGTATGATGACATAGATCTACCAGGAGGGTCTGAAGCTGGACCCAGTGAAGAGACAGAATACCACCAGTATGATGACATAGATCTACCAGGAGGGTCTGAAGCGGGACCCAGTGAAGAGACAGAATACCACCAGTATGATGACATAGATCTACCAGGAGGGTCTGAAGCGGGACCCAGTGAAGAGACAGAATACCACCAGTATGATGACATAGATCTACCAGGAGGGTCTGAAGCTGGACCCAGTGAAGAAACAGAATACCACCAGTATGATGACATAGATCTACCAGGAGGGTCTGAAGCTGGACCCAGTGAAGAGACAGAATACCACCAGTATGATGACATAGATCTACCAGGAGGGTCTGAAGCTGGACCCAGTGAAGAGACAGAATACCACCAGTATGATGACATAGATCTACCAGGAGGGTCTGAAGCTGGACCCAGTGAAGAGACAGAATACCACCAGTATGATGACATAGATCTACCAGGAGGGTCTGAAGCTGGACCCAGTGAAGAACCAGGACACCACGTGTATGAGGTGGATCTCTAAGGAGTTCATGTCACATCCATCACATAACTGTCCATCACCTCAGTCAAGGTTTGAACATTTACACTGAACTGTAAATGTACCAGAAAGACCAAGTAAGGTTTAGAAGAGGCCGATAAAGTCTTATAACATTGGACCTTGTCTCCCCCTCATGATGTTTCATCAAGTCATTATAACTATCCGTAATTATTTATCAATAAATGCCTCTATTGATCCTACTGTACACAATGCATGTCTATGAAGTCACAGTCATCTCTCAGGCGCCTACAGCTGGTCCAAAATGCTGCGGCCCGCCTTCTTACTGGCACAAAAAGACGTGAGCACATCAGTCCTGTCCTGGCCTCACTTCACTGGCTCCCTGTCAATTTTAGAATTCAATTTAAGGTCGTTTTATTTGCTTTTAAATCTCAAAACGGGCTAGCTCCACTATACCTCGCTGAGCTCATAGATCCATACACACTTCTGGAGGCCGAAAGAGGAGCTAGTACCAGTTTCCCTGTAGACAGACGACCCCCCCCTCCTCTTTTTGTACATATTTTGTATTTCCTCATGCTTTTTTTTGTATATAATTTTTATTTTTCCATGCTCCCCCCCCCCCTTTTTTTTGTACATATATTTTTTAAATGCTTTTTTTGTACATAGTGGTATTTTTTATGTATTATCTGTATTTTCATGTTGATTTTTTAACTGTTTGGTTGCTACTATATATGTCTATGAAATTAACTCAAGGACCCCAACGGAAACAAGTCCGCAAGGACTTTTTTGGCCGGACCTTTTAGACAAAAGCATTATAAATGTAACTGTTGTTTTACATTCTTTTGCCTAATAAAAATTTCAATCAATCAATCAATCCAGCCAGGGCCCTAAGGTCTGCTGATCAGTCGCTACTGGTCGTCCCAACAACCAGTAAAAGGACCAGGGGTGGCCGCGCTTTTGCTGCAGTCGCCCCCACGCTCTGGAACGACCTCCCTCTCCCCATCCGATCTGCCCAGTCCATTGGGGTTTTCAGATCCCTCCTTAAAACCCACCTATTCTCTTTGGCTTTTAATTGCCCTTGATCCACTACTGTGTCTTAACAATGCACAATTTGTCTGTGCGCCTATGGGCGCTTATTGATGCGTTGAGCTTTGTTTGTCTCAACCTTGTACAGCACTTTGGTCAGCTTCTGTTGTTTTAGATATGCTTTATAAATAAAGTTTGATTTGATTTGATTCAGCTCATAGATTGTCACACAGTGAACCATCAGAGTCTGAGCTACACAACTATTGATCTCATTACATGTGTTTCTATTGAAACAATAGAATGTGGAGATGTGTTAATAAATTATATATATAGATATTTTTTTTACAATTCACTTCTTACTTTTAGATGTTTAAGTATTACGTATTTTGAACACTGCTTTTGAAGATCTGTTAATAATAAGGTAGCATTATCATTTTATTGTTAATTATAACAATTATTATATTGTGCCTTTTTTATATTGGGAAATTTGTTATCAGCGTTTTTTTTTTTAAATTAACAGGCTTGTTATGAACAATCCATCTTATTGTTTTTAGTGGATTAGTTATAGTTTCTTTAGATGATTTATGAGCTCTCAGGGCCCTAAGTCGCGCTACCCACTATTTGGGGATTTAGCATGGCACAAAGGGCGTTCCCGTGGCTGAGTTGTTATTTTGTGCCACCAATCTTATCCCTAAAACACCTGTCCTACCCCTTACATTATGCATAGGTGTGGTTTGGACGTTACATTAATAAAACCAATCAGCGTGCCAGGTGTCATTGGCTTTAAGCGTTTAGAGGCAGCACCAGCTGCCTTGTTCATAATTAACGGATAACGCATTGAGCCAACGCATAGCGCAGGGTGAAAAATAGGGCCCTCAATGTATATTAATATGTTCTTATTTCTATTGTATTACTTATCCTTTTATGTTCTATGTAACATAATCTGGGTCCATTATGGATGAGCCTATAGGATCCATCCAACCATTCAAACCATTATGGATGAGCCTATAGGATCCATCCAACCATTCAAAGGACCTGAATGCTTCATGTTGATGTGTCATCTGACAGCAGTGTTCAACACTTACATTCATACATTATGTTATGTTTGATGTTTAATCTTTGTTACCTTAAGAAAATAAAAGTAAATAAAGATGAAACTAAAGTGTTCCTCTCCTACATGTGTTGTGTGTAGTACAGGACGTTGTCATGGTTACTGTGAACAGAAACAAGTTTCATAACAGGAGAATCTTTTACAACAATTATTGTTTTATTTATTTATTTACAACAAGCGTGTGATGAAAGCTCATCAATGAATGTCTCTCCTCTCTCCTCTCCTCTCCTCTCCTCTCCTCTCTAATCAAAGGGAGTTAAAACTCTTAGTGAGCTGCAGGCACTCTTAAAATGTCTTAGAAATGTTGTTTAGTTATTGAATTATATTCTTAAACCCTAGTTAGTTGACCGGAGTTCCCCCGGGCTCTGTACTAGTCCCCTTCCTTTTGCCTTCCAGTGTAGAGACGATCTAAAAGTGTAGATCGGCTATGTTGGATCTGTCTGTCTGTCTGTCTGTCTGTCTGTCTGTCTATTAATTTAGATAGCATGTTATTCAGACAGATGGTAGTTCATTGTGTTAACCTGGCATCCTATAGTTTCTATAGTTTCAATGTACAGATTATTATTAAATCATAATCTGTACATTGAAACTATAATCATATTTGTTATAGTATATTGTTTAGACCAGTGGTTCTCAAACTATGGGTCGCGACCCAAAGTGGGGTCTGTGGGGTGTGGCCAAAAACATTCCCTCATAATATGGGGTCGTGGTACAAAACAGTTTCAGGACCAGCTGGTTTAGACTGATGCTACTGTAGGTTCATTGTTTACCTGCATCCTATAGTTAATATATTATTCATTATTATTTTGATAGTACATGGTTTAGACTGATGCCACGTTCATTACTACGCAGTGGTGTAAAGTAACGAAGTACATTTACTCAAGTACTGTACTTAAGTACAATTTTGAGGTATCTTTTACTTTACTGGAGTATTTCCCAT
The DNA here is from genome assembly GCF_963280865.1 of Gymnoscopelus braueri. Lineage (NCBI taxonomy): Eukaryota > Metazoa > Chordata > Actinopteri > Myctophiformes > Myctophidae > Gymnoscopelus > Gymnoscopelus braueri. Next base: position 2,102,982 of record NC_137626.1, read on the forward strand.
TTTCAGTACTTTTACTCCACTACATCTCAGAGGCAAATATTGTACTTCTACTCCACTACAATTATTTGAAAACTTTAGTTACTGGTTAGGCTACTTTGTAGATTTTGGTTATTATTACAAAACATACATTAACCACTTCAGCCCTATTTACATTTCGGCTATTTGAAAATAGCAGATCTACAAGCTCACAATGCGCCGCGATGGGACGCATTGTGAGCTTGTAGATCTGCTATTTTCAAAGGATTTTATTTTTCAAAGGATTTTATTTGGAAACTATGGGACATTGTGCATAATGACTACTTTTACTTTTAATGCTTTAACGTATTAAAGTATATTTTGATACCAATACTTTTGTACTTTTAAAGTACATTTTGAATACTGGTAGCCTACTTTTACTTGTAACAGAGTATTTCTACATTGCAGTATACTTTTACTTAAGTAAAAAAAACAAATTTCCACCAATGTCAGCCTACTAACGTTCATAAATAAATAAATAAATACATAAGTAACGGGGGCGTGGAGGAGGCGGGGCTTATAGCCTCAGTTCAGGAGTCAACAGAGCAAACCGTTACTAGACGTTGTTCCATCCATAGAGCAACATATTCACCTTATTATTATTATCATAACAGTTATTATTCTCATTACATTCAGGCTGCATCACATCCATAGGGTTGTGTTGTGTGTTTTTAGGTTGAATATTAAACATGTTCCATCTCAGGGTGTTGAGGCTTCCAGCCGCGTCGTTCGGGACTCGAACCTCGGGCTCGTTGTGGTCCGTGACGGCGGGGGTCCGCCGGGGCTCGACCCCCCACCGGGAGGGGGTCCGCAGAGCGCTGAGCACCGGGGGAGAGGGGGCCGCGGGGAGCGGACACACGGATGCGGCGACGGATGCGGCCGCCGGCAAGGACGCCGAGAAGTGAGTGACACGCCGACACGTGTGACCCGTGGAAATGTGTGACCGCGGAGCGGGCCCCGACGTATACGAGACGCGGTTCTACGGGTCACCGCGTTGCGTGTAACGCGCCGGGCTTTATAGCGGCTAGCTGCTGCCAAACGGCATAATGTGACCCCGTGGAAATGTGTTACCTGTCATACTCTATTTGTTATAATGCAGGCTCTGTTACGTGGTTCTACGGGTCACCGTGTTGCGTGTAACGCGGTGGGGGGGTTTAGCTGCTAACCGTGCTAACCTCACGACTAGAGATGATGAGTTAAATGTTATAATTATAAGATAATTAACATAATGATGACTCACAGAATATAGATAAATATTAAACACACATTGACTGTGTTTAGTTATAATGATATTGACACAATATAAACATCATTTCAGTTAGAATAATAAAGGTATCTGTAGTGTAATTTATATGTTTGAATACAGAGTGGCTGTAATAATAAACTAATGTTAAAATGGCTTTTTTGTATTTAATTAAAAATAAATAAAAATAAAGACTGAATGACTGTTTTCGAAAATTATGTGAAATAATGTAGGCTAAACTATACATGATGTTAAAATTAATGTTATTATAATAATAATAATAATAATAATAATAATAAGTAATGTAAAGTATACATGATGTGATTGTATCATTAAAATAATAATAATAATAATAATAATAATAATAATAATGTAGAGTATGATGTGAATATGAATGTTATCATTATCAGACCTAAATGTACCTTCAACTTCTTGTTTATGCCTAAAATGACTGGATATGTTTCTGTAGCAATGTGTAGGATTTGTAGAAATATTAGGCCTTAAATGTCAAATGTTGGAGCATGTTCTACTCATGTCTACACTTAGACTTCACAGCATGTTCCATTTGTTTTTATTTTCTATTTATGTTTTGGAAGGAAAAAAAGGCAAAAATAATGGTTATTAGTGTAACCATATCAGACGGGTTGCAAAATAATAGTTATTATATTATAACCATTATTTTAAAGTTATAATAAATAACCATGGTGTCCACAATGTTTAGGTGTTTTTTGGTTTAGTTTTCTGGTTGAAACAAACACAAATGTTCCAGCTCTATATTGTGATAGTAGCCATTGCTCTGCATCAGTGGATCTCAAACATTCTCATGTCAAGGACCCCCAAATTAATATGCATTCGGCCGTGGACCCCCATCTATAAATATCATGTGCCAAGGACATAACATCAGAACTTAATGTTTAGAAAATGGCAGATCTACAAGCTCGTTGTGAGCTTATAGATCTGCTATTTTGGAATGGCCAGAGTATCCTGTGTCAGCTGATCTGAGTGAGCGGAGGGAGGGTTTGTAAATCTTTGTCAGAAATAATCAGTGAGTGATTTAAACACAGAATGGGGAGTTTTGCAACACGCAGTCTATTTGGTAATGAGTTAAAGGGTTAATGACGCAGAGAGAGAGGCAGGTGTTGTTATGACTCACTAACGTGTTCCTGGACCATTAATACATCACCAGGCTGACCCTGTGGTGTCACACTAATACTTAAAGGGATATTTCACTTTCAAAAATAAACTTTGGGTCATTTTATGGTCTACTCAGGCTTTTGTCAGCCCCCCCCCCAGACCGTTTTTAAGTTGCTTGATTCAGTGTTTAGATATTTGATATTCATTTGATCAGACACGCCCCCTTCCTATACAAACCCATCGTAACTTCAAACTCTATTTTTAACATGTTGGATTAATCAGAAAACACCCGTCCTTGGTTCTGGTGACTGATATTGTCCTTCTAATGCGTGAGGAGACCGTGTTTTTCTTTTCAATTACTTTTTTCATTTATTTTTAAAGAGGTGGTGCCATGGTTTTGCACTTTTTCTGTTTTTCATGTGTTCTGTTTTTCATGGTTGATAGAACTTCATTAAGCCCCCTGGTGGTGTTTTTATGGTGTTTTATGTCTTCTCTGACTATTTTGAGTTTCTACCTGGATGCTGAAACCTTGAGGGTCAAACGTGCCAATAGAGAAACAGCCCTTTAGTGACATAGTAAAATGTCCCCCTCATTATCATAACACAACAGGTGTGGGCATGAGGAGAAGGAGGGACTAGGACAGGTGGGTGGTGCTAAGGTGGTGGAGGAGGTGCTAAGGTGAGAACCAGGTATACTTAATGAACTGGAGGCGTGTCCACATAAAAACATAATTTTAACCATTTCTGTACACTTTTTTGAAAAAATCTTCCTCCTAGTATATCCATAATACCTGATGATTATGTTTTTTGGGGGGGGATCATTGAAAATCACGGCACCCCGTCTTTACGATTTTTTTTTTAATGAAAAAGATTAAATACAATAAAAAACATATAATAATATCACAATATAGAGCTCTGTGTATACTGTAGATAACTGAACAATAACTGTTAACTGTTTGTCTCCTTTGTTGTTTGTTCTCCACGCTTTGATCTTGTAAGTATCTGTATGTATTCATATATCAGTAGTAATAATACTAATACTAGTATACATACATACTGTAGTATCTGTATTTATTTATATATCAGTAGTAATAAAGTAGTATTTACATAGTATGTATTTCAGTGTTAATTTTGACAGCGCATTTTCATGTACTTTTAGACATAGGGCCCTATTTCGCGCGTTTTCAGTACCAGATCTTATGACTTAATGCAGGGGTCTTCAACCTTTTCAGACCAGGGACCCCCAAACTGATGGGGTGATGGAGCAGGGACCCCCTACCTCGTAGGGTAGGGGGTAGGCCACCACATATATCGTATATTTATGTATAAAATTGTGTTTTATATGTATAAACATGAACAAATGGTTGCCTGGAGCCTGCTCCTACCCTGCTATCTCCTATCCTAGACCTGGAGGCGTGGCCAATGCTGTTTGGCCACTCAAAATAGCGGAACAGCATTGGCCACGCCTCCAAGTCAGTTAAGTCATAAGACCTGGTACCTAAGACACGCTAAATAGGGCCCAAAGTCTTTTGAAGAAAATTCCATTTAGTTTTAGTCATATTTTAGTCATCTGAAATATTTTACTTTTAGTCTAGTAGTTAGTTTAGTTGATTAAATATCATAAGATTTTAGTCGACTAAATATACAGTAGATTTAGATTATAAAAATGTATTTTCTTCTTCTTGATGGCGTCATAATGCCTGATATATACTTATCTGTGTGCCGAAAATAACGAATCTACAAGGTTGTAGATCAGCTATTTTCGCAGCACGACACCCGTGCACAGCCAAGTATAAAATTACTCGTTCCACTGGATCTCTTCTCCTCTAGTCTTAGTTCTACTGGATCTCTTCTCCTCTAGTCTTAGTTCTACTGGATCTCTTCTCCTCTAGTCTTAGTTCTACTGGATCTCTTCTCCACTAGTCTTAGTTCTACTGGATCTCTTCTCCTCTAGTCTTAGTTCTACTGGATCTCTTCTCCTCTAGTCTTAGTTCTACTGGATCTCTTCTCCACTAGTCTTAGTTCTACTGGATCTCTTCTCCTCTAGTCTTAGTTCTACTGGATCTCTTCTCCTCTAGTCTTAGTTCTACTGGATCTCTTCTCCACTAGTTTTAGTTCTACTGGATCTCTTCTCCACTAGTCTTAGTTCTACTGGATCTCTTCTCCACTAGTCTTAGTTCTACTGGATCTCTTCTCCTCTAGTCTTAGTTCTACTGGATCTCTTCTCCACTAGTCTTAGTTCTACTGGATCTCTTCTCCACTAGTTTTAGTTCTACTGGATCTCTTCTCCACTAGTCTTAGTTCTACTGGATCTCTTCTCCTCTAGTCTTAGTTCTACTGGATCTCTTCTCCACTAGTCTTAGTTCTACTGGATCTCTTCTCCACTAGTCTTAGTTCTACTGGATCTCTTCTCCTCTAGTCTTAGTTCTACTGGATCTCTTCTCCTCTAGTCTTAGTTCTACTGGATCTCTTCTCCACTAGTCTTAGTTCTACTGGATCTCTTCTCCTCTAGTCTTAGTTCTACTGGATCTCTTCTCCACTAGTCTTAGTTCTACTGGATCTCTTCTCCACTAGTTCTAGTTCTACTGGATCTCTTCTCCACTAGTCTTAGTTCTACTGGATCTCTTCTCCACTTGTTCTAGTTCTACTGGATCTCTTCTCCACTAGTCTTAGTTCTACTGGATCTCTTCTCCGCTAGTCTTAGTTCTACTGGATCTCTACTCCACTAGTCTTAGTTCTACTGGATCTCTTCTCCTCTAGTCTTAGTTCTACTGGATCTCTTCTCCTCTAGTCTTAGTTCTACTGGATCTCTACTCCACTAGTCTTAGTTCTACTGGATCTCTACTCCACTAGTCTTAGTTCTACTGGATCTCTTCTCCTCTAGTCTTAGTTCTACTGGATCTCTTCTCCACTAGTCTTAGTTCTACTGGATCTCTTCTCCACTAGTCTTAGTTCTACTGGATCTCTTCTCCACTAGATCCCTCACTAACATTTTAGTCTAGTTTTTATTTGTTGATGAAATTGTCAATATATTTAGTCTTAGTTTTAGTCATAGCTTAGTTATTATTTAGTCAGTGATAGAAGGTCGACAGAACATGTTTCATTATAGTAGACAGAATGAACACAGATATATTTATATCTGTATAGTAATATTATAATAGTATTTATATAACCACAGTCTCCAGGGTTTACAGGAGGTCAAGGATTATATAAACAAGGATAGGACAGATGTTGTGTGTTGTAACACGTACCATACAGCAGGGGGCGACCTGAGGCATGAGGGGGGATAATTACTGGCCACATGGCAGAGGTGTGTGAGAGAGGACTTTTTAACAGTGGTGTAAAGTAACTAAGTACATTTACTCAAGTACTGTACTTGAGTAAAATGTTGAGGTATTTTTTACTTCAATACTTTTACTTCTACTCCACTACATCTCAGACAATATTATATTACACTTTTACCTCACTACAATAAATATAGAATATTATAATATTGATTTAATCTCCCATGATGTAATGCCTGCCTGCCGGAGAGATTGAGCTTTGTATAAAACCCTATTAAATCATCTGTCTGTCTGTCTGTCTGTCTATCTGAACTTCCTGTCTGTCTGTCTGTCTGTCTGTCTGAATTTCCTGTCTGTCTGTCTAGCAGTGTCTCTCACTGAACAGTAGACAGGTTTGTGATCATTTCTTTTGCAAGCATCTAACTGTGTGTGTGTGTGTGTGTGTGTGTGTGTGTGTGTGTGTGTGTGTGTGTGTGTGTGTGTGTGTGTGTGTGTGTGTGTGTGTGTGTGTGTGTGTGTGTGTGTGTGTGTGTGTGTGTGTGTGTGTGTGTGTGTGTGTGTGTGTGTGTGTGTGTGTGTGTGTGTGTGTGTGTAGGAGGAAACAGACCGGCATCCTGCCCAGTCTAGAGGACTTGTTGTTTTACACCATCGCTGAGGGAGCCGACAGAATACCTGTTCATAAGTTCACTACCGTAAGTATTCTAATATAATACCTGCTCATAAGTTATTACTACAGTAAGTATTATAATATAATACCTGCTCATAAGTAATTACTACCGTAAGTATTCTAATATAATACCTGCTCAGCTAGAAGGTCCTGGGTTCGATTCCCGCCGGGGACGCTGTGGGTGCTGGGGGTGTGTCTTCTCCTCCGCGTCATCAGTGCCCATACCCTAGGTGGGGTTGGTGAAAGGGCCTACTCTGTGTGGAGTTTACATGTTCTCCCCGTGTCTCCTAGGGTAGTTAATACCCTCACAAAAACATGTAGTAATCCTGGTCTCTATACTGCCTCCCCCTGGTCAGCCGGGGCGCCTGATGGAGGAGAAGGGAACTGGTTGGAATAACGTGTTCCTTCCACGCACTACGACCTACCGGGGAAACTCCCCCCCTGTCAGGTGACAAGAAGGTCAGTTGGCTCTCATGCATTGAAGGAGGCATGAGCTCGGCCCTGGCCTCCCTAGGCTGGTGAAGGGAGTGTAGTGCCCAGGATCACTTAGAAAATTGGCACTGGGTGAAAAATGGGTTACAAAAATCGCGGGGATATATATTTTTTAATAATAATACCTGCTCATAACAGTGTGTGTGTGTGTGTGTGTGTGTGTGTGTGTGTGTGTGTTTTGCAGGCTCTTAAAGCCACAGGCCTGCGTACAGGAGACCCCAGACTGAAGGAGTGCATGGAGATGTTGAAGATGACCATGAAGACCACCTCTGATGGGGCCCTGGATAGACACCTGTTTAAAAAGTACACACATTATAACACACACTACACTACACACACACACACACACACACACACACACACACACACACACACACACACACACACACACACACACACACACACATAGACACCTGTTTAAAAAGTACAAACATTTTACCACACACTACACACACACACATAGACACCTGTTTAAAAAGTACACACATTATAACACACACTACACTACACACACACACACACACACACACATAGACACCTGTTTAAAAAGTACACACATTATACCACACACTACACACACACACACATAGACACCTGTTTAAAAAGTGCACACATTATACCACACACTACACACACACACACACACATAGACACCTGTTTAAAAAGTACACACATTATACCACACACTACACACACACACACACATAGACACTGGTTCAAAAAGTACACACACTGAACCCCACTCTACACTTACATAATATTATACACCGATTTAAATGGATTCAAACGGGTGACGATTTAAATCGATTTAATAAAGTGAATCGTGATGTGAAAAATAGCCAGAAGAAACATTTGGACAGGTGGAAAACTTGAGTTAAACTTGCAGAGTGACTCATTACTTTACCTGGTTTTCATCTTGTGATAGTTGTACTCTAATGTTGACATGAAATAATAATCCTGTTTAGTGTTTCTTTAGCGCAAGCGTGAAAAAATCTAAACACAGCGTGTAGTGACGCCGCTGTTAAACACCACGTTATAAGGCTAGGATCATAATACCATGGATTGGACAGTGATGTCACTGTTATGCAACACGGAAGTAGCACGGACGTACGCCATTATGTTCGAAGCTGGTTATAAAGATACCAAGGATTTGTCACTGATGTCACTGACATGTGAAAAGACGTGTGCAAAAGAAAATACAGGATCTTAGTAAGAGAATTGATAGAGGTTTCAGTCATTTGCTACTGTATTGAAAAGAGGATAAGAGAAAACGCAGTATTAAAAAAAAGTTTTTCGGTCATTTGTCTGGAAAATAATGTTGTGTTTAAAACATCGTGAGAAATGGTATCGTAAGTTGAGTGAATCGTTACATGCCTTATACACACACTAAAGACCCAGTTGTCCACCTAGTTTTCTAGGGAGCTTTACTCAAGGAAGGTAAATGAAGGAAGAGACACCAACGTCATTTTCTCTATCCGACAATTCCAGCCGGCAGATTGGTCTCACTGTGAGGCCAGTTTATAAATAAACACTATTTATATATAGAATCATAGACCATTAAAACATATGGACATCGTCACGCTATTGGTTTCTACAGGCCGTAAACGAAGCCTATTTTGCAGCGATTTCAAATCCGCCATCTTTCTATATCCGGTTGATATCCGGTACGAAATGCAAACGGAAATGAATGCTATTGGCTGACACCGCAGCGAGGGCGGGGCTTCACTCGGTAGAACCAGTAGAAACCCTAGAAACATACCCTACTTTATCATCAATGTTAAAAATAAATGGGACCATAATTTACCAAAACCATATCATGGTGATTGAAAGAAGACTTTAAACTAGCGACTGGAAGCATATAGTATTTATGACAATGTTTATTAAGGTAAGAAAATCAAGTCTAAAGTTCATCAAAAACCCATCCGCTTGAATAGAGCCTAATCGCTTCTGACACCAGTAGAATCTTAGATTGCGTCATATAACTCTGTGTGTGTGTGTGTGTGTGTGTGTGTGTGTGTGTGTGTGTGTGTGTGTGTGTGTGTGTGTGTGTGTGTGTGTGTGTGTGTGTGTGTGTGTGTGTGTGTGTGTGTGTGTGTGTGTGTGTGTGTGCCTAGGTGTGTACAGAGCAACATAGTGTTGTTAACTCAGGCCTTCAGGAAGAAGTTTGTGATCCCAGACTTCCTGTCGTTCTGCGCACACATCGACGAACTACACACCACCGCTAAGAAGATGTCTGGGGGGCAGGTACACACACACACACACACACACACACACACACACACACACACACACACACACACACACACACACACACACACAAACACACTTGGATCTCTTGGACTTGGATCATTCTATTCCTATACTAACTTGTGGTTTTTTTTGTTTGTTTTTCAGGTAGCAGACTACATCCCTCAGCTGGCTCGCTTCAGTCCCGACCTGTGGGCCGTGTCTCTGTGTACCGTGGATGGACAGAGGTACACACACACACACACACACACACACACACACACACACACACACACACACACACACACACACACACACACACAGTAAAACTCAACAACAAGTGTTTCAGGATACAGGAAGCATCGTCTCCTCCATAATGTGGCGACTGACAATTATCACAGACACTGAACACAATGTAGCCAATGTCTCATCAGCTCTGTGCTTATTGGGCATTCCTGTAATCTGCAGACATCTCACAACTAGTTTATGGACATTACAGAGGCTTACCGGTATATATTAAATATGAACACAAGCAGTTTACATCTGTAACCAAGCTGTATAATAAGACGTTGGTACTTAAGCACCTTGGTAAGGAATGCCTCTTCCAGGCTGTGGTCTAATGTACATGCCACTTCTAACATGGTCACTTCTCTACTGTCCTCATCAACAACAACAACATCTGGTGTATTATCTGTAACATCTGAAAAGGCATCATTTTCATGCATGAACATGGCAGCTGAAACACAAGAGTGCTTATGCATTTTGGCAGAAGATGAAACATATGAACTTATGTCCTTAACCAATAGGTCAACTATTCTGTCGTGCCTAGCAATAAATAGCAGCCGTTCAGAATACGTGACAGAGGTTCAGTAAGTGGAGTGTGGTCATGGTGCAGACAGACAATGAGGAGGAAACGTATTATGAACCACGGAGACAGATAGAGTCTGGTTGGAAGGAGCTGTAATCTGGCTTTGACTGTAAAGGTGAATACTGTACATCCTCATCAACTGCTTCATGTTTGAATATTGTATGAGAGACGGTGTGATCTGCAGCAGGAAGGCAAGATGGCTTTCCTTGTAGTTTGAAACTAGTCCAGTGTTGTTGTTGTTTCTGCTGTTTGTAACATTACACACAGTGGCAGAACAACTCAAAGCCGGGCCGGTAGGCACGGCACAGTGATCAGGGCCCCCCCCCCCCCCTGCGTACGCATGCTCGTTTTTTGGGCGGATTTTGTTACTTTTTCCCCCTGTTTTTGGTTACTTTATTTCAGTTTTAGGGTTAGGGTTCTGCAGCAGGAAGGGAAGATACCTTTCCTTGTAGTTTTAAACTAGTCCAGTGTTGTTGTTGTTTCTGCTGTTTGTAACATTACACACACACACACACACACACACGCACACTTATTATATGATGTTATTTTATATCAGAACCACTTTATTCAGGCCTTGTCAGCACATACATGGATACTGTTATTTGCATGTTTTTAATGGTTTAAGACAGTAGCTCCAGAGGGAGCCGGTATTATTTGTGTTTTTCAGAATAAAGGCCCCATGCAGGCTATTTTCCAGTGGGGAACTGCAATTCCGGCCTGAAAATAACCTTCCTGTTGTCTACTTGATACCGAATATATATATATATATATATATATATATATATATATATATATATATATATATATATATATATATATATATATAGTAGTCGTTACAGGGAACCGTTAAGGAATGGCACCGTTAAGAGGTTAGAGTTACATTAAGAGTTAACGATCTATAAGGGTCCATTTGGTTACCAACTCTCCATCATTTAGCTGGGGACCACCTGGAACCCACCTCAAGGACCCCTGGTCCTTGAGGGGGGTTGACATTTGAATTTGTGAAATTCAAATGTCAAAGAACTGATTTTAAAAGCTGTTTCACCCACTCTGTGTTGACCTATGACTAATGGAACTGTAGTCTACCCAGTCATTTAAATAGCATGTTAAACACCTGCTGGGTTCATTGTTTACCTGGTATCCTATAGTTTCAATGTGCAGATTATTATTATTTCAATATTTTATTGTTTAAACAGATGTTAGGTGGGGTTGGCGAAAGGGCCTACTCTGTGTGGAGTTTGCATGTTCTCCCCGTGTCTCCTAGGGTAGTTAATACCCTCACAAAAACATGTAGTAATCCTGGTCACTATACCGCCTCCCCCATGACAGCCGGGGCGCCTGATGGAGGGGAAGGGAACTGGTTGGAATAACGTGTTCCTTCCACGCGCTACGTCCAACCAGGGAAACTCCCCCCTGTCAGGTGACAAAGAAGGTCAGTTGGCTCTCATGCATTGAAGGAAGCATGAGCTCGGCCCTGGCCTCCCTAGGCTGTGGGGGACTGGTGTAGGACTGGTGTAGGGCTGGTGTAGGGCTGGTGTAGGGCTGGTGTAGGGCTGGTGTAGGACTGGTGTAGGGCTGGTGTAGGGCTGGTGTAGGGCTGGTGTAGGGCTGGTGTAGGGCTGGTGTAGGGCTGGTGTAGCGCCCAGGATCACTTAGGAAATTGGCACCGGGTGAAAGAAATGGGTTACAAAAATGGCGGGATAAAAATGTAAAAAATAAAATAAACAGATGCTAGTTTCATTGTTTACTTGGTATTCTTGAGGCACTACACTGTCTCTGCATTCTATATATGTGATTATTTACTGTGTGTGTGTGTGTGTGTGTGTGTGTGTGTGTGTGTGTGTGTGTGTGTGTGTGTGTGTGTGTGTGTGTGTGTGTGTGTGTGTGTGTGTGTGTGTGTGTGTGTGTGTGTGTGTGTGTGTGTGTGTGTGTGTGTGTGTGTGTGTGCACGTGTGTGTGTGTGTGTGTGTGTGTGTGTGTGTCCTACAGACACACGGTAGGAGACACTAAGGTTCCGTTCTGTCTCCAGTCGTGTGTGAAACCGTTAAAGTACGCCATCGCCGTCCACGACCACGGGACTGAGTACGTTCACCGCTTCATAGGGAAGGAACCCAGTGGACTGAGGTTCAACAAGCTGTTCCTTAACGAGGACGGTAAGACTGTCTGTCTGTCTGTCTGTCTGTCTGTCTGTCTGTCTGTCTGTCTGTCTGTCTGTAAGACCGTCTGTCTGTCTGTCTGTCTGTCTGTCTGTCTGTCTGTCTGTCTGTCTGTCTGTCTGTCTGTCTGTAAGACCGTCTGTCTGTCTGTCTGTCTGTCTGTCTGTCTAAGTAATATTAAGCAGTATTTGTCAAACAGTTTTTATGTCAAGGCCAAATGAACACACATTATCCAGCGGAGTCTGACCCACATGCGATAGCATTCTGATCCCTGGGACCCTTAATCTACACTGTAGTGTCATCCTGTAACGGTCCATTTGGTTCCATGTGTTCACTCTCAGAGTTACAGACCTGTAAGGGTCCATGTGGTTCCATGTGTACACTCTCAGAGTTACAGACCTGTAAGGGTCCATTTGGTTCCATGTGTACACTCTCAGAGTTACAGACCTGTAAGGGTCCATTTGGTTCCATGTGTACACTCTCAGAGTTACAGACCTGTAAGGGTCCATTTGGTTCCATGTGTACACTCTCAGAGTTATAGACCTGTAAGTTATAGTTATACACCCATAAGGGTCCATTTGGTTTCTAACTAACAATCATGTGTCTGGGGACCCCCTAGGACCCCCTCACGGACCCCACTTTGAGAACTATTCTAGTTTACATCTACTACTAGTGTGACTAATACTACTGCTATTACTACTACAATCATCACTGGTTCTACTGTGTGTGTGTGTGTGTGTGTGTGTGTGTGTGTGTGTGTGTGTGTGTGTGTGTGTGTGTGTGTGTGTGTGTGTGTGTGTGTGTGTGTGTGTGTGTGTGTGTGTGTGTGTGTGTGTGTGTGTGTGTGTGTGTGTGTGTGTGTGTGTGTGTGTGTGTGTGTACATCTGACTTTCAAATGTACATATTTTTTGTTTTGATTGTATTGTTGTATTGTGCTTTCTGCTTTGGCAATGTAAACGTATGTTTTCTCATGCCAATAAAGCCCTTTGAATTGAAGTGTGTGTGTGTGTGTGTGTGTGTGTGTGTGTGTGTGTGCGTTTAACAGATAAGCCTCACAACCCCATGGTGAATGCAGGAGCCATTGTGTGTACGTCACTGATCAAGGTAAACACAGAACTACAAAATACTAATATATCCATAGAACTACATCTGTCTGTCTGTCTGTCTGCGTATGTACAACAATACTAATATATCCATAGAACTACATCTGTCTGTCTGCGTATGTACAACAATACTAATATATATCCATAGAACTACATCTGTCTGTCTGTCTGCGTATGTACAACAATACTAATATATATCCATAGAGCTACATCTGTCTAAATGCATTTGAAATTAAATTAAAATGTTACTTTTCAGAATTCCATCTGAAAAATAGCAAAAAATATCAGATCTACAAGCTCAAAACAGTGCGAAGCGCATTGAGCTTGTAGATCTGATATTTTTTGCTACTTTTGTGTGACATAGAATGGTGAAGTACGCCATTAATTTACGAAAGAAAGTTACAATCCAGAGATAAGAGGTGTCTGCCCGACACAGTACAGTATAATGAATGTGTTCCTCTGGAGTGAGTGTGTAAATATATAGTGGCCCTCTGCATCATCTGTTGGCCCTCTGCATCACCGCTGCTCCAGACCATGGATATGCAATTCAATTCAATTCAATTCAATTTTATTAAAGTGTCAAATCACAACAAGTTGTCTCAAGACACTTTACATGTAGAGAAGAGACCCGACATCCCACCCTGAGCAAGACATTTTGCGACAGTGGCAACGAAAAACTCCCTCTTAACTGGAAGAAACGTCAGGCAGACCCTAGGCTCTAGGGTGGGAGGGGCCAGGCTCTAGGGTGGGAGGGGCCAGGCTCTAGGGTGGGAGGGGCCAGGCTCTAGGGTGGCGGCCTTCTGCCTCGACCGTGTCGGGGGAAAGAAGAGAGAGAGAGAGAGGGAGAGACAGACAGAGGAGAGACAGAAAGAGATACAGTGCAAGTAGTAACAATAACAATAGTAGCAAATATAATAGTGTAAGATAGTATATGATAATATAATATAGTACAGCAATAGTGTGTATGCAGTATATAATGGTATAATAAAATAATGTTAAGATAATATACAGTATAGTGTAGTGGTATAGTGTAATGTAGTAGAAATCCACGGTCGTGCTCCATGGAGAGGCCCGGTCCGCAGTCACAGTATTGAGCCGCAGCTGGGGGTCCATGGACCTGCGACGTGGGAAATAAAAGAAACTCCGGGGAGCAGGTCCCCGGTTGTAGAATTAGTGGCAGGCCTTACTAGAGCGTGAATCCGTACAGGGTTAATTACGATTGTACCAATGGGACACAAACCCACACAACCAAAGGGAGGACGAGAAAGGAGAGGACGAGAGGAGAGAGGAAAAGGGGGGGGGGGGGTGATTGGGGGGGGGGAGAGGATGACTATAGGGTGACTGAGTCTATACACTTCGGCTATAGGCTTTATCATAGAGAAAGGTTTTTAGTCTAGTCTTAAATATACAGAGTGTGTCTGCTTCACGGACTGAGACTGGGAGAAGATTCCACAGCTGAGGTGCCTGAAACTTAAATGCTCTGCCTCCTGTTCTAATTTTTTGGGGGTTTCCTGGAGCCGTAAGCATTTTTTCATACTGTGGACGCAATGGTGTTCTGGCTGGTTTATGTGCAGCATTTACTATGGTAGAAAAAACGCAAATGCCCCCCTGAGCCCCCACTCTCCATGCCCGACTCAAAGGCAAGAGAAGATAATTGCCCCTTTCTTACTCTCCTGAACTTGAATGCAGCGTTTCATGTTGAAAGAATTGCCCCTGTGTAGAGACCCATGCCCGTACGCCTCATCTCTCCAGTAAAGCTTGATTATACTCTATGGAGCGCGTCTCTCGTTGACGCAGACTGACACCCAGTGAGACCAATCAGCCGGCTGGAATTAGCTGGATAGAGAAAATGATGTCCGTGTCTCTTCCTTAACACATTAAGACCTGGAACTGTGTCATTTTTAGATTTGAGCTAAAAAGCATTATTTTACACTTTGGGCTATTCAAAAATAGCAGATCTACAAGCTCATAGCGCGGCACCGAGTGCCGCACTACGAGCTTGTAGATCTGCTATTTTTGAAAAATCTTGAAAATGTGTGCAAATCTTTGAATATATATATTTTTAAAGCGAACATTTTGAACTCAAATCGTTGCCTCTGGGGGGTCCCTGGAACAACATATTTTGAATGGGGTCCGCGGCCAAATACATATAATTTTGGGGGTCCTTGACATGAAAAAGATTGAGCACCACTGATATAGAAACACACGTTTTTCAGAATACTGTTGGGATTTAGGAGACATGTAGAATCGGCTTCAGGTCTTAATGGGTTAACACATTGGGTGCCTGAATTTTTTCATAACAACTTACGTTGGGTGCCAGCATTCTCCCCATTGACTGCGCTTTGCTGTTTAAAGCTCTAGACTCCACAACGAGCAAATCCACGTAAAAAAAAAGCATCCATTCATGTAGCGCGATGACCCTGGCTACATCCTGGAACGATAACATTTCACCTCACGAGTTACAACGGGGGGGGATCACGCATCGCGCATGACCGGTTTTCCCCACCGGAAACAGATTCGGAGATACAGACGTTTTAAAGAAGGAAATAGACAGGAAGCGGATGGGGAGCCATGTTTTTGTTTCTGTGATCCATCTGGCCTATCCTTCTCAGGATCACAATGGGTACTCCCAGAGCTGCTCCAGCCCCTCCCGTGTGGAAAAAAAACTTTTGCAAAACCGTATATATACGGTTTTGGCACCCCATGTGTTAAATAAGCTCTCTTGGTCGCAAACAGGATGTGTGTGTTAGTTTGAGGGTGTTGTGTCTGCAGTGCGTTGACGGGGGTACACACGCACACACGCACACACTCATTTATATGTTTATTTATTTGTTTATTTGTTTGTTTATTAATTTCTGTGTTACAGCAAGGAGCCAGCAACGCCGAGAAATTTGACTATGTAAGTGTCAATAAGACCTATTATTAATATTAATAATAATATTATTATTAGTACTATTATAAGTACTATAAATAATAATGTGAATAAAATCAACTGTGTATCTGTGTATTTTATTATTATTATTTGAAAAACATTTGAGTGAAAATAGCAGATCTACAATCTACAAGATCTACAATCTACAAGCTCATAACACGTCGCGATGCGACATGTTATGAGCTTGTAGATCGGCTGTTTTCACTACTTTTGTGTGACGCTCTTGTATGATGAATCATGGCATTAATTTATGAAAAATAAAAACATAAAAAGTGTTGGAGATACAATGTTTCTGCCCGACAACAATGATTATAGTTAATAAAATATATCACAGTATATTCTGTTTGATTTAACGTTTACTTTGGTTTATTAAAATAATAACATATTTTCTATTGTAGGTGATGAACTTTATGAACAAACTGGCTGGAAATGAATATGTTGGATTCAGTAACGCAACGTAAGTATTGTTACACACACACACACACACACACACACACACACACACACACACACACACACACACAGATACGCGCACACACACACACACACACACACACACACACACACACACACACACAGATACGCACGCACGCACGCACGCACGCACGCACGCACGCACGCACGCACGCACGCACGCACGCACGCACATACACACACACAGATACGCGCGCGCGCACGCACACGCACACACACACAGATACGCGCACACACACACAAACACGCTCGCTGGCACACACGCGCCGAGCACACACACACACACACACACACACACACACACACACACACACACCGTATGTAATCTTTTCTCCTCTCTTTTTCAGGTTCCAGTCAGAGAGAGAATCAGGAGACAGAAACTTTGCCATCGGATATTACCTGAAAGAGAAGAAAGTAAATATTATTATTATTATTATTAGCATTATTATCCTATATTAAAATGGTCTAGAGGGTCAACCGACGGTGGGCGTCACAAACGTAACTTGTGGACCAGCGAGGTCCGATCTAGAGCGGTCAGCAACACTTATCAGGGCTCTGACAGGACAATAGTCACACCAGTGACTGTGATAGGAACTTTTCTTCTCTTTTTTTACATGAAACACTTGAACCCTAGCATCCCGGAGGAGTTCTAACTTTAGCCACAACATTGTAGATCGGCTATTTTCAGCAAAGAGGTTCGTTGGAGAAAAGAGCAGACTAAGTAGAGAGCCAAAGGTCAAGTTTACTAAGTATTGAGGGTTTAAGTGGTTAAATGTCTGAAAACACATGACATGAATCGTATTAATGGAGAAGATCATGTGTAAACAAACAAACATGATGACAGTGTTAGA
The DNA here is from genome assembly GCF_963280865.1 of Gymnoscopelus braueri. Classification (NCBI taxonomy): domain Eukaryota; kingdom Metazoa; phylum Chordata; class Actinopteri; order Myctophiformes; family Myctophidae; genus Gymnoscopelus; species Gymnoscopelus braueri. The sequence goes on from NC_137626.1 coordinate 2,120,426, forward strand.
GTGTTAGACCCCCTGGTACATTTCTCCTTTTAACTCACTAACACAGGAAAGGATCTGTGTCATTTTAGATTTAGCTAGATACATTAGTGTGTGTCACGATTTAAAAAATAAATAGTAGATATACAAGCTCATAGCGCGTCACTTCGCGCCACAATATGAGCTTGCTGATCTGCTATTTTTTGAAAATGTTTGAACATTCTGTGCAAATCTTTGAATGCACATTTTTTTTAAGCAAACATTTTCAACTGAAATCTTTGCTTCTGGGGGTCCCTCCCTGGAATAACATATTTTGAGATGGGGGTCCTTGACATGACAAAGTTTGAGCACCACTGATATTATAGAAACGTATGTTTTTCAGAAAACTGTTAGGATTTAGAAGACATTTGTAGAATCGGGTCGTCAGCTCTTAATGGGTTCAAATGTAAATAAACAGATTTTCCAACAATTTAAAAGTTACTGCTAAAACATATTGTTACAACAGAGACATAATCTACCTAAACACACATTTATGAACTTTAAAACATGTTTTATGTCATTATTAATATTATTGTTTTTATCTTGCAGTGTTTTCCGGAGGGGACGGACATGACCTCCATCCTGGACTTTTACTTCCAGGTAAACACAACCTCACTTCCTGTTTGACCTGGAAGTGAACCCAAAACGGCCACACCTCACTTCCTGTTTGATCTGAAACCAAATCCCTGAATATTAAGATGAACTGACAGATCTATAAAATGCAGAAAATGTGTCATTAGTGTGGTTGCCCGAATGGGCAACCAGACTATTGTTATAGATAAACTTTATTCTTTATTTATAGATAAACTTTATTTCGGGCTGCTATTCCTCCCACAGTTTATTTTTCCCAATTTAGTGCCATATGTCAAAATGACCGGCTTCACCGGGAATCGTGCACTTGTATTTTGCTAAGAGATTGGTTAAATAGTTTAATTTATATTGATTTATTAGTGCATTAAATTTCCCCATCCACTTTAATGGAAAAGTGAAAAAACTCAAATTCAAGTATTTTTTTCTCAGAAACCGTAAGAGCTAGAGTTACCAGATTTGGAGGGGAGGTTCATAATTTAGTCCGAAATTATTTTAAAAATAATTACACTAATCGGCCACATGGTGGCGCTATAACAGCCCCCTTTACGTTTTGGCCTATAACTCTTAAACCGTAGGTCGTAAAATCAAAATGTCTTTTTCCCTAGATTCCTTGGGCAACTCCCCATATAGGCCACGCCCATTTGCGTCAGGATAGATTTTCCACCATTTTTAATTTTCCTCAAAACACACTTTTAGCTCCTCCTCCCATATATTTTGTCCAAATTTCACAAAAATCGGTACACATGATCTCTGGACCCATGCGATAATCTGGACCGAAACAGAATTTTGATAGTCCATACCGTTCGTCCGTAAATGGCTTCCAAAGTTAGCGGGAGGGGCCCGTTTTACAAAAAAGGCCACAAATCACGAACAAAACGTCCAGTCAATCCCAAATTTGAATCACATGTCAAGTGTGGTTTACTCAACAAATCCCCAAAAGTATTTCCACTTTGATCCATAGGGGGACCCACAAATGCTCAAAATGTAACCTTTTGATGCAAAAACCATATGTTGGGGGGATCAATCCTCTCAAAATGAAACGCAAGTGATCTCAGGAGTTACGTGACAATGTAATTGGCGCAGCCTCCGATGGTATTCCTCCCAGCGTATTCCTCGAGTCCCGGCGGCCGCGACCCGCGACTCGCGTCGGCGCAACCACACTCTGCAATTGCCCTGAATTGCGACGCGTCTAGTTTTAGATGTTAGATATACATATTAATATAGCAATAAATCAGTTTAACCCCTTTATTCATATTGGATACGTTGGCTATTTAAAAATAGCAGATCTACAAGCTCACAGCGCGGCACTTTGTGCTGCACTGCGAGCTTGTACATCTGCTACTTTTGAAAAACTTTGAATACATTTGTATTTGTTAACGCATTGATTGCCAAGATATTAAACGTAGTTTTCTATCCCCAGCGTAATTACCTCAATCCGATGATATTTGAAACGCTGTGGAAGCGACATTTGTGTCCAAAAAAAACAAAAAAAATAGTCCCCGAGGGTTGGCGGAGGTATGTGTATCCATGGGAACGACAACATTCCAATTGCGATCCGCCATTTTGGGGCTACGGCCCGTTGTTTTTACCTTAACCACTTGAACCCTAGCATCCCTTCTCTGAGCAGAACTTTAGCCAAAAATAGCAGATCTACAAGCTCACAACGCCTCGCGCTGCGAGGCGTTGTGAGCTTGTAGATCTGCTATTTTTGGCAAAGAGGTGTATAGAGGGAAAAAAAGAGCAGACCAAGTAAAAAAAAAACGTGGGTTTAATTTTTAATTTGAAACGCAATTTTATACAATATAGAGGGGGTCCCTGCTTCATCTCTCACTCAGCTAGGGGGTCCTTGGCCTGAAAACGTTGAAGACCCCTGAATTAATGGGTTAATTTGTGTGTGTGTGTGTGTGTGTGTGTGTGTGTGTGTGTGTGTGTGTGTGTGTGTGTGTGTGTGTGTGTGTGTGTGTGTGTGTGTGTGTGTGTGTGTGTGTGTGTGTGTGTGTGTGTGTGTGTGTGTGTGTGTGTGTGTGTGTGTGCATGTGTGTGTGTGTGTGTGTGTGTATGCCTGTGTGTGTGTGTGTGTGTGTGTGCATGTGTGTGTGTGTGTGTGTGTGTGTGTGTGTGTGTGTGTATGCCTGTGTGTGTGTGTGTGTGTGTGTGTGTGTGTGCATGTGTGTGTGTGTGTGTGTGTGTGTGTGTGTGTGTGTGTGTGTGTGTGCATGCCTGTGTGTGTGTGTTAGTTGTGTTCCATCGAGGTGACGTGTGAGAGCGCCAGTGTCATGGCCGCCACCCTGGCCAACGGAGGATTCTGTCCAATCACAGGGGAGCGTGTGCTGGGTCCTGAGGCCGTGCGAAACACCCTGAGTTTAATGCATTCCTGTGGCATGTACGACTTCTCTGGACAGTTCGCCTTCCATGTGAGTATTATTACTCTATTACTATTACTATATAGGAATGTAGACAGCTTCCGGGAGCAGTATGGGTTAGCGCTAGCCTGGTTCCAGACCATAGACCCCGCCCACTCTCTGAGTGGGTGGGGTCTATGGTCTGGTGTCATAATGTGAGCCTATGGCTTTTCACGGTAGAAGAAAAACCTGTCAAATCAGAGTGGGAGGTGGGGGTGGGTCTAACGACAAGCCAATCGGCGCCACGGGGCGTTCTCAAGCTGTGCGACACCAGCCCGCGACGTCACATGTAGGCGGATCCTTGGATCTCTTGTGATTGGTTTAGGGAAATGCTAATCCCCTCCCCCAAGTAATGGACTACAGTGCAGCCAATTTCAGACTGAAGCTCCACGCAGCTTCAGTCTGAAAATCAGGCTATGTTGGCGCCCCAGCCTGTGTGTTCCGTGAGGAAGGAGCCCAACAAACCCACGGTGAGGCCTTTAGGAGGGCCATTCAAGCAAGCCGCAAGTGGAGCCTGCAGTACCACCACGGCCCAAGACACCATCACGCCAGAAGGAAATATTTGGATCGGGGTGGTGCAGCGGATCTGGTGCAACGCTCAGGTCCTGGGCCTGGTGAGACGAAGGAGGATCCCGGCCAGGAGGCCACACCCACAGAGCCTATAGTCCCTCCACGTGCCAGAGCCTCCCCGAGTCCTGACAGAGTAGTTCCGGAGAAGCAGACTGAGTGGCCCTGTCTTTCCCTAAGAGGACTGACCGTGGGTACAGTAGCTACTGGGACCTAAGTCTGGGCTTGATCAACCCCGGCTGGGTCACCTGGGCGAGGGTGTATGTTGTTGCGAGACCCCAAACACCCGTCGACCCCAGGCTACAACACTGATGATACGTCCCAGGTGCATCCATGTGATGTTTTTCTTTACTATTAATACTGTGGAATAGCCATGTAATGATTCACTCAACTCACGATACGATTCGAATCACGATATTAGGTTCACGATACGATTTTTCATGATTTTTTTAAACACATTATTTTTTCAGACAAATGACGGAAAAACCTTTTTTTCATTATTTCTCTTACACAAATCCAGTATTTCTTCTCTTTGATCTTTTTTTAGTTTTTCTTTTTACAATATTGTGTTTTCTCTTTTCCTCTTTTCAATACAGTAACAAATGACTGAAAACTCTTACAAAGATCCTGCATTGTCTTTTTCACATGTCAGTGACATCACTGTTGAATCCTTGGTATCTTTATAACCAGCTTTGAACATAATGGCGACGTCCGTGCTACTTCCTTGTTGCATAACAGTGACATCAC
>NC_137626.1:2129747-2142938 GCF_963280865.1 Gymnoscopelus braueri
TGAACGTCACTTATATTTCCATCCAAATGTTTTCATTTAATAAAATGATCGTCGCTGTCGGGAAAGAAACGTCGCAACTCCACATTTCAACTGTGAAATGTGACGCATTGTGAGCTTGTAGATCGGCTGTTTTCAAACAGGCCGAAATGTATCCATAGGGGCTGAAGTGGTTAATGTATGTTTTGTAATAATAATCTATATCTACAAAGTAACTGGTAACTAAAATAATTGTAGTGGAGTAAAAAGTACGGTATCTGTCTCTGAAATGTAGTGGAGTAGAAGTACTTGAGTTAATGTATTTAGTTACTTTACACCCACTGCTGAAAAGTAACAGTTTCGGACCTACAGCTGACAGAGATAATTAACTCATTCACTGCCAAAGAGGACTTTTAAGACTTTTTTTTTCCCAAAGGCCCACACTGACCACGGACCATTCTGACCACTTTTTCTTTTTGTTAGTGTTTCCACTAGATGGCGCTCTTCGCTAACACATGAGTGACCATTTCATCCCCTGATGCACACAGAACCAGGAGATCACGTGATCCTAAGATGTACCGCTCCATTCACTTCCTGGTTAACGTGTTTGGGAAATGGCCTGTATCTGGCCGCCTGTGTTTTACTCATAGAGGTATAATATAACTAGAGGGCAGATTGCCCCGCCCCCCAGCTATTCATTTCAATGAAATTGCTCACTGGCGTTTTGAAGCACCCGGAAGTAGAATTATTGAGAAGTTTTTGGACACACCATAGAGTTAGGACGCAAAAAGGACACTAGTGCGCACACTAGTGTCCTTTTTGCGTCCTACGGCAGCCCGTGTGTCAAGGAATGAACGCGAGATATTTATTAAATACACTCGAGATGCATATTTATATGTAAATGCATATGTATTTATGTATAATATGTTTACATATTTATATTTATAAATATAAATATCTCTCGGTATGTTTTGCTCGTGCATGTATTTCTCCCCGCCTGCAGTTCCAGCTTTGGCCACTGGGGTGGCGGCTTCAATGTTTCTCAGCAACTCTGGGGCTTGGTTTTACTATGTGTTTTTAGCGAGACATGCTATTTTCAACGGCCTTTAACAAGCGAACGGGAGGTTGGGATGAAATTTCTTTTTTCTTCCACGGAAGCACAGTGAAACCCTCAGTGATTAGCAACCATCAGGGGATAGATCATACTGGAGATAAATATTCTGTGACTACTTGAAAAGGTAAGAAAATGAAGGAGTCGTTGGCAGTGGATAAACGCAGCCAAAAATAAGTCTGTCAGTAAAGAGTTAAGGAAAGTGAATGTAATGCTGCCGTTTAAAAGGTTTGCTTTAAACCAGTGGTGAGCATTTGGATGGAAATACAAGAGCTTTAGTTCTGTCAAGTTGTGTTGGTCTGTTGAAGCCACGTTTAGTGCTGTATTTAAAGACACATCTGTACTGTAATATATATACATATATATAGTACTGTAATAGTGTAGTACTTCTGTTGTAGTCGTGTGTGTGTGATGTGGAAAACCGTTGAATCTTAAATCATGTGTACAATCTTAATTTTCTATCTATTTATTTTGTTGTTAAATGTTTGGATTCTGTTGGAGTCAATTAACTTAAACCCTCAAAACTCATGATTGTTCCACTTGAGAACTTATGTTTACCCATATCATTATTATCATTATTATTATTATTATTATTATTATTATTATTATTATTATTATTTATGTCTATTTCTGCCAAAGGTGTGTGGGTGTGTGTGTGTGCTTGCGTGTGTGTGTGTGTTCGCCTAAGTGTGTGTAAATGTTTTACAGTGTGTATAACTTGTTACTGCCAGCTCTCCAGCCAATAGGAAAGCACGAACCCAACGGCTTTGATCCCTGTCAACGGGACATCCCATAATTCTCCCCTGGTTGTCATGGAAACGTAAATACAATGCACTTAGATAGCATGCCTGACCAATCGGGTTGCTTGTTTGAAAATGTACTGTATGTAAATGAAACAATGTATCTGATTGAATGTTTATGAACTGACCCAGCATCAGGAGTGTATACGGTGATGTGTCACGCTGTATTAGGAGTCTATACGGTGATGTGTCACGCTGCATTAGGAGTGTATACGGTGGTGTGTCATGCTGCATTAGGAGTGTATACGGTGATGTGTCACGCTGCATTAGGAGTGTATACGGTAATGTGTCACGCTTGCATTAGGAGTGTATGCGGTGATGTGTCACGCTTGCATTAGGAGTGTATGCGGTGATGTGTCACGCTGCATTAGGAGTGCATAATGTGATGTCTCACTGCTGGCTGTTTATAAAATGACCCAGCTTTATGAGTGTATATGGTGATGCGTCACTGCATTAGGAGTGTATATGGTGAAGTGTCACTGCATTAGGAGTGTATACGGTGATGTGTCACTGCATTAGGAGTGTATACGGTGATGTGTCACTGCTTTAGGAGTGTATATGGTGATGTGTCACTAAATTAGGAGTGTATATGGTGAAGTGTCACTGCATTGGGAGTGTATATGGTGATGTGTCACTGCATTAGGAGTGCATACCGTGACGTGCACCATATCAGCAAGACGTTTAAAGATATGAAGAGACTTTTAATGTTTCCACTTACCTTCACTTGAACTAGTTTAGCTCTCGAGTTGTTTCAACTCGACTTGAACTACTGAAGCAGCTGAGTTACTTTGAACTTGTTTAACTTGGTGAATCCGTGAGGTTTAACTAATTTAACTAGTGACGCGGCTGAGTTAGTTTTAACTTGTTTAACTTAGTGAATCTGTTAGGTTTAACTAATTTAACTTGGTTTTATGTTTTTGTAGTGAAGCAGGTGAGTTAGTTTTAACTTATTTAACTAGTGAGGCGTGTGAGTTAGTTTGAACTAGTTAGTGTGAGAACTTAGTGACTTGGTGTGTGAGTTGCTGAGAGACTGAGAATGTTTTCAACGTGTTCATATTCATCTGTAATGTTTGACAACTCAACTGGATCAATGTGAAATGTTTGTTGAAATACAATCATAAAAACGGTTACAATCAACTCTGATCTCGTCTACATGAAACTACAACCACACAGATTGTTGGATAATCACTGAGGCTGAATTTAAACCAAAACAATAATTAGAAGTAATTAGTTCTTTTCTTTTTGTCCAAATAAGTCTTAAATAGCTCTATTTTGTGATGATTTTCAGTAACAGGAGTCTCTCTGTCTCTCCAGCTCTTAAATAAACATAAAATAAGTTTTCAGGTCCGTAAACCATTTTCATTTCAAGTACATTTACTCAAGTACTGTACTTTTACTTTACTGGAGTTTTTAAAAATGTCAGTACTTTTACTTCTACTCCACTGCATCTCAGAGGCAAATATTGTATTTTTACTCCGCTACAATTATTTGAAAACTTTAGTTACAAGTTTCTTTGCAGATATACATTATTACATTATAAAACACAAATTAACGCTATTCTAAACATAGGCTATTTGAAAATAGCAGCTCTACAAGCTCACAACAGCTGATCTACAAGCTCACAACGCTTCGCGATGCGAATACTTTTGTACTTTTACTCCTTAAAAAAAACGGTCCCACCACACCTTTGTTTTACCTATGGGGCGGAATCTGCCAATGCTTTGTCAATGCAAATGCGTGGATTCACTGTTTTGCGCATCTTTCCACTTGTCGCGCATATCTATGCGCTCTATGCTGCTTTTCCTCCTCTGTCCAATCGGGTGAGTGGAAGGTGGAGCGTCCCCAGACTCAGGAAGTGACATGGTGCTCAAGATAGAGCGAGTGGTTGTAGCCGCAGTTCATTGGAGCAACTGGTATCTCAATACAAGGCTCTTCCGCAGGGCTGTTTGACTACTGGCCAATCACAGCGCGTCTAACTGACTAGTTGCTGCGCGGTTGCCTCTTAAGAAAAGACCCGCCCCACCTACCTCTGCCTACCGAACGCCCCCTTCTGTGACGCACACGGAAGTTTCCAGCTTGCCCTGCTGAAGCGGAAGGAAGTGGAAGCACGGCGGAGATACACACGCCTCAGAGCCGAAGGAGGCGTGTCTACCTTTATATGTCTGTGGTTGTAGCTGTTGCGTGGGAGGGTCCTGAGAGTGAGTGACAGGTGGGTCACTCCATAGATAGAAACCCACTCTGTTTATTTAGAATGCGCTGGCTGAGGAAAACTGTGGCTGCGCACAACATGAGTTTAACACTCTCACCGCCGGGCCCGTAGCCTACGGGCCGATAAATCCAACTGTAAAGCGCCGATCCCGTAGCCTACGGGCTGTGGTGCTTTTTCATTTTTTTCGAAAAAAAATTATTTTTTCAATTTTCTATACGGCACATTTCATCGTAACACCACCGGAAATGGAATTATTCAGGATCACGTTTTGCCGATCCCGTAGGCCTCCATTCTAAAGCGCACACTGAAACGCCATTTTCTTCGATTGTAGTTTTTCTCCTCGCTGATCACTGTTTAACATAAACCGTTCTAACTACAACATGGCGGCTCCGTTTGACACGTGGTTTGGACTGGTACACGCAGGGAGATCTCCGCGATGTTACAAACAGTGCACAGCTCAATCTTAAGGATTTTAACGAGGTCTATGGCGACGTGAAAAAAACAAAAAACAACAATAAAACGTTGGCACTGGTGAGTACATTATGAGATTAACCTCTGGCGATCAATGTGTTAACAGCAGCCAACCATGTTTTGGTGAGACCACGCCCTAAAGGTGTGTCCTCTTTCAGCGGGCCGTGCACGCTCGTCAAGCCGTGCACGTGAAACAGCCAGGAGCGCTCACACACCGGGTATCATGTGGTGACTTGGACACTAGGTGGGGCTGAAACTCTGCATGTTAGAATTACACAATAATTACACTCTGTGTGTGTGTGTGTGTGTGTGTGTGTGTGTGTGTGTGTGTGTGTGTGTGTGTGTGTGTGTGTTTGTTAAGTGGTTTAAGTGTCATTATGTCTACTTAGAAAAGTGAACTCCCTCACTTCTCTGTCTCTCTGTCTCTCTCTCTCTCTCCTCCCCTCTCTCTCTCTCTATAGGATTAAAACAGATCAGTTAACTGTCAGAAGCAGAGGAAGATAAACGGAGGAATAGAAGCAGTTTGACAGCATGGACCTGATTTAACCTTTCATCCATCCATCATTCATTCATCCATCCAGCCATCCATCATCCATCAGGGTTAGTCTAATTCAATCTTTCTCTGCGGGGGGGGGGGGAGGGGCTACATCAGCCAATAAATGAGCCTAATTACAAACTCAATGTATCGCAAGTCGGCGAGTCGAGGGCTTAAAGATCTGCTATCTTTGGCGAAGAGATTTGGTGTGTAAATTGAAAAAGAACGCACCAAGTACCGTGACACTCTGGTCCTTTTTGACGGAGTCTAGACTAGAGGGTCTAAGGGGTTAAACTGAAGTGATATCCATAGATTTCTAATATTTAAAGTATTCTGGAGGCCCCACCCTGGACTGCATGGCGTCATGGCACCCTAGGGTGTCACTGTGACCACTATGAGAAACCCTGATGATGTATATATTATGTAGACCAGGGGTCTTCAATGGTTTTCAGTCCAAGGACCCCCTTGCTGAGAGAGAGATGAAGCAGGGACCCCCACTAACTACACTTTTACATATATTTCATTCAGCCCCCCCCCCATCAAAAAATGACAGATGCGTTCCCGGTCTTAAGGGGTTAATTGTTTGTTTGTTTGTTTGTTTGTTTACACATATTTCCTATGAATCATAATTATAATAATCAATAATCATAATAATAATCAACTATCACAGGTACAACAGGTGTAAAGAGGTGGAAGAAATAGTTGTTTGTGCAAAGCTCCATCATATCATACATATGATGGAGCTCCATCATATCTCCATCATATCACACTATGTATGATATGATGGAGCTCCATCATATCATACATAGTGTGATATGATGGAGCTCCATCATATCACACTATGTATGATATGATGGAGCTCCATCATATCATACTATGTATGATATGATGGAGCTCCATCATATCTCCATCATATCACACTATGTATGATGAATACGACAATAATGAACCAAACAAAACATAACAAGTTTAAATATGGAGATACAGGTTTGACGTAGTAGGAAGGCTCCTGTGTAGGATGTGATTTTTAGATGTTAATGCATCCGTCTTGTTTTCAACATCTATACTTTTTACTGTGTTTGTTGAATGTATTTTCTGCATATTTAACTGACATATTTAACCTTTTCAGCTACTATTATTAGATAACTCTTCACCTCCCCCCTGCCTTACTCCTGATGCCTGATGAAAGATTATATCAACACAAAAACCTTTAGTTTAATTGAGAACGTTGCACAATATGATCTATAACGTGTGAAACCAGGACATAAATGTAGTGAAGACATTTATCTCTCATCTTATTGTCTTAAATGTTCTCACGTTGTTATTGTCTTATCTATTGTATTATCTTGATTGTCTTATCGTATTATCCTATTATACAAGTTTACATGAACGGCAGACTGACAGATCCATGTGTACACTTTGTGTGTGTGTGTGTGTGTGTGTGTGTGTGTGTGTGTGTGTGTGTGTGTGTGTGCGTGCGTGCGTGGACCCTTACAGCTCTGTAACTCTCAGAGTGTACACATGGAAGGGTCTAGTGCATGATCCCGGCTTCTCAAATGTTTACATGAAGTGATTGAATTATTGACCGTTACAGGTCTATTTGGCCTGAAGTCAGTCAGTCAGTAAGGTACTTTGGAACGGTAGTGACCAGTTTAGTGACCAGGTTGGAACGGTAGTGACCAGTTTAGTGACCAGTTTGGAACGGTAGTGACCAGTTTAGTGACCAGGTTGGAACGGTAGTGACCAGTTTAGTGACCAGGTTGGAACGGTAGTGACCAGTTTAGTGACCAGTTTGGAACGGTAGTGACCAGTTTAGTGACCAGGTTGGAACGGTAGTGACCAGTTTAGTGACCAGGTTGGAACGGTAGTGACCAGTTTAGTGACCAGGTTGGAACGGTAGTGACCAGTTTGTGACCAGTTTGGAACGGTAGTGACCAGTTTAGTGACCAGTTTGGAACGGTAGTGACCAGTTTGTGACCAGTTTGGAACGGTAGTGACCAGTTTAGTGACCAGGTTGGAACGGTAGTGACCAGTTTAGTGACCAGTTTGGAACGGTAGTGACCAGTTTAGTGACCAGTTTGGAACGGTAGTGACCAGTTTAGTGACCAGGTTGGAACGGTAGTGACCAGTTTAGTGACCAGTTTGGACGGTAGTGACCAGGTAGTGACCAGTTTGGAACGGTAGTGACCAGTTTAGTGACCAGTTTGAACGGTAGTGACCAGGTAGTGACCAGTTTGGAACGGTAGTGACCAGTTTAGTGACCAGTTTGGAACGGTAGTGACCAGTTTAGTGACCAGTTTGGAACGGTAGTGACCAGTTTAGGGACCAGTTTGGAACGGTAGTGACCAGTTTGGAACGGTAGTGACCAGTTTGGAACGGTAGTGACCAGCGTCTGCTTCCAACTGGTTGTAAGCTGAGAGACAAAAGGATTTCAAAGGTTTGGCCATCGGTACTGTCAGGACCTGGACTCTCTGTTTACCTTTAGGGAAAGTATAAAAGTTCTCTCTGGTTCATAACAAAATGCTACTTCATCTTTAAAATCAGTCATATCAGCAACAAGTCATGTGATCAGTCATATCCCTTCCTTTCAAAAGCTTCCATCATTTCTGTCAGGTTGTGTTCCCACGTTATTGTTGACTGATTTGATCCCTCAAATGAATTGAATGAGTGACAACAGGAAGTGATGCCCACATGAATTGATTGATTGATTGAAAATGTTATTAGGCAAAAGAATGTAAAACAACACAGTTACATTTATAATACTTTTGTCTAAAAGGTCTGACCAAAAAAGTCCTTGCGGACTTGTTTCCGTTAGGGTCCTTGAATTAATTTCATAGACATATATAATAGCAACCAAACAGTTCAAATCAACATAAAAAACAGAGAAAAAATACCACTATGTACAAAAAAAGCATCATGAAAAATAAAAGTAAATGTATATACAAAAAAAGGGGGGAGGGGGGTCATCTGTCTACAGGGAAACTGGTACTACCTCCTCTTATGGCCTCCAGAAAGATGAGTTTTTAGGGCTGTTTTGAATGAGCCCAACGAACAGCATTTTTTGAGGGATGGGGTTAGACTATTCCATACCTCGGTGGCCGTGGTGTAGAAGGAGAAAAATGTTGTTTTATGGGTGGGTGGTACCAGATTGTTGTTTACGCTCCCTCTAGTTTCGTGACTGGGTGTCACTAACATTTTGGAGGTATCTTGACAGATAAGCGGGTATAGGGGGCATTTCGGGCAAATCTGCATTTACAATTTTGAAGGCCAGTCCCATTTTTAGTTGTTTAACCCTGTCTTCCACCCTGAGCCAGCCTAGGCTGGTAAAGTGAGTGGGAGAGAGGTGGGTCATGGGCCCCAGTCCGAGAAGTAGTCGAATCAGTTTGTTTTGGGAGGTTTGAAGCTTAGTCTTCAGTGACACTGAGGTGTTGGAGTACCAAGAGGAGCTAGCATAGTCAAAAAGGGGCTGAATCAGGGCCCCTGAGAGGGTCCTGAGGGCCTGAGGGTTGACAAAAGAGGAAACTCTGCCCATATATCTGGTTCTCTGGTTTACTCCTTTGACCACCTTTGTTGCCACGCTTTCACCTGACAGGTATTTGTCAAGAATACATCCCAAATAGGTAATCTCTTCTTTGCTACAGATGATTGTGTCATCGACTTTGACCTTGAAGTCATTAACCTTCATCTTACTGAGGGAATGTTTGGTCCCAAAGAGAATGGATTCAGTTTTCCCAAGGTGTAGAGACAGTTTGTTATCGGTAAACCAGGTACGGATTTTGGAAAGTTCGGAGCTGAGAGCTTCCTCAACTTGCATCTTGTCCTCTCCTGAGATCAGGAGTGCCGAGTCATCAGCGAACAGGAACAGTTTTGAACACGCCCCCTTTCCCCCAGTAAGCTCGTAGGGAAACATGTGACTATATATATATATATATGTTTTGTTTTAAATATTTGTTTTTGCTTTTATTGGTAGTTTTAAGTGAAGATGGACAGGAAAGAGGGAGCGAGAGACGCGGCAATGGTCGACGGGATCGGGACTCCAACCCGCGACACGCCGCCAGGCCCAATATAATCATATTTGATATTGAGTTAGACACAGTTATTACTTTATCACTGACAGTTGATGCTTCATCTCTGGTTTGTTTATCTTTGGAACACAGTTCTTATAAGACGTGATCTATGATTGGTCTAAAAGTATTCAATCAATTCAATCAATCAATACACAGACGCTGTAATGACAACAAGTCACCAGTAGGTGTCTCTAAAAACTAATGTTGCACCATGAAACTTTAAACAACTTTTAACCTGTTCTCTGTTGCAGATGAACACCGGCAATCTGACTGACTAACACACACACACACACACACACACACACACACACACACACACACACACACACACACACACACACACACACACAGCATGGAACCAGCCTTGTCGTTAGACGAGGTGTTTTCTGAGGAGGAGGACTTCCCTGCTCCTCGGGAGGGGGAGGGGCTACAGGAGGAGGAAGAGGAGGAGGAGGAAGATGTGGACGGAGGTCAGATGTTCAGCGCCTGGATGAGTCGCTACAGAGGAGGACAAGGTGCATCCTTACATCCCTAATATACACTTATATAATATATATATATATATATATATGTTTGTGCAGAATGTCCCATTTTACAAGTTCATCAATCGTACCAAAACACAGGAGTTAACTGACAGTCAATGACACATCACTGGCTGCTATTTATATATTATTATATCACTGCATAATGTTATATCATTGACCTAAATGGCGTTAACCTAAATATCAGCAAGGAAAGGTGATTAAAAAAGGTTATGTCTGTATCAGAAAGGACAGGTGGAAAACTTTAGTTAAACTTGCAGAGTGACACATTACTTTACCTGAGTTACATCTTCTGATAGATCATAGATGTACTTGAATGTTGACATGAAATAATAATCCCGTTTAGTGTTTCATTAGCGCGATCGTGACAAAATTGTCTCCAGCTTGTAGCGACGGCGCACGTCAACACACGTTGAAACAAAGGCAAAGATAGAGATAGCAAGGGTGATGTCACTGTTATGAAACAGGAAGTAGCACGGACAAAGCTGTTCATAAACAACAGTGACATCACTGACGAATCCTTGGTGTCTTCATGTGAACGACTCAACTTTTCTCAGCTCTTTGGAAAATCCTGTTGACGCAAAGATATAGATTCGCAAAGAATTGGAATAACGTGTTCCTTCCACACGCTACGTCCTACCAGGGAAATATATAGATTCACGGCCGCCTTCTCACGGACCGGTGCTACATGTCCCACGGACCGGCACCGGTCCGCGGACCGGTGGTTGTGAACCCCTGCTTTACACCACTGTGTGGGTGTGAGAACCTCTAGTAATAAAAAATAGAAGTAAAAAAAAAGTAAAGTACAGATAGTTCAAACACGTACATAAGTACAAAGTAAATATATATATATATTTACCGTAAACCACTGTCAGCAGGAGCAGTGGGAGGAGCTTCAGCAGGAGGAGGAGCAGTGGGAGGAGCATCAGGAGGAGCAGGAGAGGAGGAGGAGGAGGAGGAGGAGGACACTGAACAACATCGAGGCAGCACTGACCTCAGCACCTTCCTGCCTCCTGTTAGGAGAAGATCCTCTCTGCCCTGTCCTGTAAGTGTGTGTGTGTGTGTGTGTGTGTGTGTGTGTGTGTGTGTGTGTGTGTGTGTGTGTGTGTGTGTGTGTGTGTGTGTGTGTGTGTGTGTGTGTGTGTGTGTGTGTGTGTGTGTGTGTGTGTGTGTGTGTGTGTGTGTGTGTGTGCACGCCAGGAGGGAGTAGTCTAGGACGTGTGGAGCGTTGTCCAGGGTGTTTTAGAGAAGAGAGAAGAGTCTAGGACGTGTGGAGCGTTGTCCAGAGTGTTTTAGAGAAGAGAGAAGAGTCTAGGACGTGTGGAGCGTTGTCCAGGGTGTTTTAGAGAAGAGAGAAGAGTCTAGGACGTGTGGAGCGTTGTCCAGGGTGTTTTAGAGAAGAGAGAAGAGTCTAGGACGTGTGGAGCGTTGTCCAGGGTGTTTTAGAGAAGAGAGAGAAGAGTCTAGGACGTGTGGAGCGTTGTCCAGGGTGTTTTAGAGAAGAGAGAAGAGTCTAGGACGTGTGGAGCGTTGTCCAGGGTGTTTTAGAGAAGAGAGAGAAGAGTCTAGGACGTGTGGAGCGTTGTCCAGGGTGTTTTAGAGAAGAGAGAAGAGTCTAGGACGTGTGGAGCGTTGTCCAGGGTGTTTTAGAGAAGAGAGAAGAGTCTAGGACGTGTGGAGTGTTGTCCAGAGTGTTTTAGAGAAGAGAGAAGAGTCTAGGACGTGTGGAGCGTTGTCCAGAGTGTTTTAGAGAAGAGAGAAGAGTCTAGGACGTGTGGAGCGTTGTCCAGAGTGTTTTAGAGAAGAGAGAAGAGTCTAGCACGTGTGGAGCGTTGTCCAGAGTGTTTTAGAGAAGAGAGAAGAGTCTAGGACGTGTGGAGCGTTGTCCAGGGTGTTTTAGAGAAGAGAGAAGAGTCTAGGACGTGTGGAGCGTTGTCCAGAGTGTTTTAGAGAAGAGAGAAGAGTCTAGGACGTGTGGAGCGTTGTCCAGGGTGTTTTAGAGAAGAGAGAAGAGTCTAGGACGTGTGGAGCGTTGTCCAGAGTGTTTTAGAGAAGAGAGAAGAGTCTAGGACGTGTGGAGCGTTGTCCAGAGTGTTTTAGAGAAGAGAGAAGAGTCTAGGACGTGTGGAGCGTTGTCCAGGGTGTTTTAGAGAAGAGAGAAGAGTCTAGGACGTGTGGAGCGTTGTCCAGGGTGTTTTTTTTCAATAGCACAACCCTAGGGTTACCAAAGCGCAAAGTGGGCCTTAACCACAGAACTAACTGCTCTGTAAGTCATAGGAAACATTTTTGAGTCTAGGACGTGTGGAGCGTTGTCCAGGGTGTTTTAGAGAAGAGAGAAGAGTCTAGGACGTGTGGAGCGTTGTCCAGTGTGTTTTAGAGAAGAGTCTAGGACGTGTGGAGCGTTGTCCAGGGTGTTTTAGAGAAGAGAGAAGAGTCTAGGACGTGTGGAGCGTTGTCCAGAGTGTTTTAGAGAAGAGAGAAGAGTCTAGGATGTGTGGAGCGTTGTTCAGTGTTTTGTGGCTAGTGTAAGCTGTAGTGGACTAGTGGTGGAAAGTAACGAAGTAAGTAGTACTGTACTTGAGAATTTTTACTTTACTGGAGTATTTCCATTTTTCTTTACTTTAACTTCTACTTCACTACATCTATGAGACAAATACTGTACTTTTACTCCCCTATAATTATTTGACAACCTAGTTACTATTTATTTTGTAGATTTTGATTATTATTACTAAACTAAAATGAACTAAAAATAAACTAAACATCTACAAGCTCACAACACGTCGCATGGCGATGCGTTGTGAGCTTGTAGATCGGCTATTTTCAAAAGCCTTCTATCCATTTTACACAGGACATTCTGCATAACTAGTACTTTTACTTTTGGTACTTTAAGTACATTTTGATGTCAATACTTTTGTACTTTAACTCGAGTAAATGTTGAATTCCGGACTTTTACTTGTAACATGGTATTTCTACATTGCAGTATTGATACTTTTACTTAAAGGTAGGGTAAGTGATTTACTTTGGTTAAAATAAGTATTAAATAGCTCTATATTCTAATAGTACTCATTGCTATAGAGTATTTGTTCAGTAAAAGGAGTCTCCCATGTCTCTCCAGCTCTTTATTAACTCATTCACTGCCTGAACTATTTCTGGCCGTGTTTGCCCACTGCCAGAGATTTTTCATTGAAAAAAAAAAGTACTCAGGAGCCGAGATACAGAATTTTTAAGTTTTAAGTTAACAAGGAAGTGGATGGGAGTCTAGATCTTCGAAAAATCATATCTCCTTGGTCTTTGGTCAAATCTGGAAAAAAAAAAAAAAAAATGTTTTTTACGTTCTTGGCAGAATTGGTAATTGGATATAATTACGTTTTTTACGTTGTAGGCAGGTAATGAGTTAAACAGAAAATGCATTTTCAGTGCTCTCTCCTGATTGGTTTAAATGTTGTCACCTACCTGAACATGTACTATATTGTGTTTACT
>NC_137626.1:2143138-2233138 GCF_963280865.1 Gymnoscopelus braueri
CTTCTGTGTTGCCTAGAATTAGGATAATTGATTGAGGTCATTTGATCAGTGACATACGCAGGGTGTACTTTTGGCTGAGGGGCGGAGCCAAAAGTACACCCTGTGTATGCCACTGATCCCGATTCTATAAAATGTCTTCTAAATCCCAACAGTTTTCTGAAAAAAACGTATGTTTCTGTATCAGTGGTGCTCAGACTTTTTCATGTCAAGGACCCCCAAAAATGATATGTATTTGGCCGCGGAACCCCATCTCAAAATATGTTGTTCCAGGGACCCCCAGAAGCACAGATTTGAGTTACAAATGTTGTCTTGAAAAAATATATATTCAAAGATTTTCACACATTTTCACCTCGTTTCAAAAATAGCAGATCTACAAGCTCGTATCGCGGCACTCGGTGCCGCGATACGAGCTTGTAGATCTGCTATTTTTGAATAGCCAAAGTGTAAAATAATGCTGCCTACCGGTCCGCTGGTCATCACATTATTTGCTTAGGAATGCGACAAAAAATGTCCATGAATTCAAGTCTCCATTTTTTAGGTGAACTATCCCTTTAAGTGGCTAAATACACAAACACGAATCCAACACAACACTCATGACAGTGTCAAACAAGTCTATGAAGCTATCTATGAAATCTATGAACAGGTTTAATCTGCAACACAGTTTTCTACAATATGTAGTGGGGGGTCCCTGCCTCATCTCTCTCTCAGCCAAGGGGTCCTTGGACTGAACAACGTTGAAGACCAAAGCATTGTGAAGACTTTCCGCCATTTTTTTTTTTTTTTTTTTGCTAATACCCTGTTCTTTGCTAATACCCTGTTCTGTGCTAATACCCTGTTCTCTTTGCTAATACCCTGTTCTTTGCTAATACCCTGTTCTTTGCTAATACCCTGTTCTGTGCTAATACCCTGTTCTTTGCTAATACCCCTGTTCTGTGCTAATACCCCTGTTCTTTTGCTAATACCCTGTTCTTTGCTAATACCCTGTTCTGTGCTAATACCCTGTTCTTTGCTAATACCCTGTTCTTTGCTAATACCCTGTTCTGTGCTAATACCCTGTTCTTTGCTAATACCCTGTTCTGTGCTAATACCCTGTTCTTTGCTAATACCCTGTTCTTTGCTAATACCCTGTTCTTTGCTAATACCCTGTTCTTTGCTAATACCCTGTTCTGTGCTAATACCCTGTTCTTTGCTAATACCCTATATAACATGTTTTGTTCAAACTTCACCCAAATATCTGGGTCTCTGTAGTCATGTGATCAAGACGTATCTGTCAGATGTGTCATACTCTGTTGCGATTGGCCACAATTGGCTTCCAAAGTCATGTGGGAGGGTCCCGTTTTGCACGAAATGCCACAAATCACGAACGCAGCGACCGGGTTAGTGTGAAACTTTGCACACACATTCACAGTATAGGCCAAAGGTCATCTGGCACCCCAAATGTCCACACATCGGCCTCATGGTGGCGCTTAGACAGGTCACAACCATAGACTGTAAAAAAGGATGTCCAGCGTTACGCGCCCATTAATCTGAGTTCCCAGAAGTTTTTCGCCAGCTCTCGCATACAAACGGGAGGGGCGAGGAAACTTCTGGGCCAAAGCCCTGGTATTTTGTGGGCGGGATGTAACTTACGCTCAGAATCTGAGCGGACAACGCCTCTTACCGGTCTGAGAGCTGTGCAACTCGTCTAAAAAGTCCGACGAGAGGCCAACAGCAGTACACAACAATGGCGGCCGCAATTTCTCAAGGGGAAATTGCTTCCCGTCGCTCCTATTTACATGCAACACCCACTGCATGTGGATCCCGCCCCCTTTTCTTTATTGGCTGTTGATTTGAATCAGAAAGCAGTGGCCGCGCCCCCTGCTGTCCAGGCTTTGAGCCGAAGCCTCCCAGACTACGCGCCCATAGACTCAACAGACCATAAATGAAGCCTATTTTTCAGCAATTTCAAATCCGCCATCTTTCTATATCGCCTCATATCCTATCAGTGGTGGAAAAAGTACTCCAATGTTTTACTTAAGTAAAAGTATCAATACTGCAATGTAGAAATACTCTGTGACAAGTGAAAGTCCGGAATTCAACATCTACTTGAGTAAAAGTACAAAAGTATTGGTATCAAAATGTACTTAAAGTACCAAAAGTAAAAGTACTAACATTTTTCATAATATCATAATTTATATCTGAAAAGTAACTAGTAACTAAAGTTGTCAAATAATTGTAGTGGAGTAAAAGTACAATATTTGCCTCTGAAATGTAGTGGAGTAGAAGTAAAAGTATTGGAAATTGGAAATACTCCAGTAAAGTACAAATATCTCAAAATTGTACTTAAGTACAAGTACTTAAGTAAATGTACTTAGTTACTTTCCACCACTGTATCCTATGCACAACGGAAATGAATGCTATTGGTTGGGACCAGGGCGGGGGTGGGGAATGAATGCTATTGGTTGTGTAGCTTGTCAATCAAATTGTCACAAGGTAGCCACGCCCCTCCTAGAGCATACCCTACTTTATCATCAATTTTAGAATAGATGGGACCATAATTTACCAAAACTCATATCATGGTGATTGAAAGGAGACTTTAAACTAGCGACTGGAAGCATAGAGTATTTATGACAATGTTTATTAAGGTAAGAAAATCAAGTCTAAAGTTCGTCAAAAACCCACCGCTTGCATGGAGAGATAATTCTTTCTGACACCAGGAGAGGAGGGGTAAAACAGCGAACCTACAGGCCATTCCTATGAACTGTCAGGCCACTCAATTTACACCTCTCTAGCCGGCCCCCTGGTTACGACACAGTCCTGGATAGGCAACCTGGCCTGGATAGGCAACCTGGCCTGGCGGGGATCTGCGCTCCGAAGAGCAGGCACACTTTGACATAAATGACTTTAACATGTTCATGGTATTCACATTATAATAACGTATTATTATTTAACTGTGCTCACATTTAATCATTTGTGTGTGTGTGTGTGTGTGTGTGTGTGTGTGTGTGTGTGTGTGTGTGTGTGTGTGTGTGTGTGTGTGTGTGTGTGTGTGTGTGTGGTGTGTGTGTGTGTGTGTGTGTGTGTGTGTGGTGTGTGTGTGTGTGTGTGTGTGTGTCTCAGAGTGACGCAGACAGCACGTGTCTGATCTGTCATGATGATCTCCATAAGGCTGGAAAACAGATCAGAGAGCTGCAGTGTGCACACAGCTTCCACAACGAGGTACACACACACACACACACACACACACGCGCGAATGCGCACGCACACACGTTGACAAATTGTTTCTCATTATGTATTGTTATTATTATTATTAATTCATAAATATTTATTATTATTTTCACACTTTATTTGATGTCTATGTGGTTGTGCATTTTCATTACATTGATGTCTATGCGGTTGTGTATTTGTGTGTATTTCCAGTGCATTGATGTGTGGTTGTGGAGGAAGAGGGCGTGTCCAACGTGTCGTGTTCCTGCAGTGTCTCACTCTGTCCACTGGGGGGCGACAAGGGTCAAAGTTCCATAGAGAGGACAACCTGTCTGTCTGTCTGTCTGTCTGTCTCATATTAAATGTAGAGAAAAATAAATGAACAAATAAAATGTAAATCCACTGTAGTTTCTTGTGCTTCTACTTAATTTTATTAATAGGCGTTCTCTCCTCCGCGTCATCAGTGCCCATACCCTAGGTGGGGTTGGTGAAAGGGCCTTTCTGTGTGGAGTTTGCATGTTCTCCCCGTGTCTCCTAGGGTAGTTAATACCCTCACTAAAAACATGTAGTAATCCTGGTCTCTATACTGCCTCCCCCTGGTCAGCCGGGGCGCCTGATGGCGGGGAAAGGAACTGGTTGGAATAACGTGTTCCTTCCACGCGCTACGTCCTACCGGGGAAACTCCTCCCTGTCAGGTGACAAGAAGCTACGTCCTACCGGGGGAAACTCCCCCCTGTCAGGTGACAAGAAGCTACGTCCTACCGGGGACACTCCCCCCTGTCAGGTGACAAGAAGCTAGGTCCTACCGGGGAAACTCCCCCCTGTCAGGTGATAAGAAGCTAGGTCCTACCGGGGACACTCCCCCCTGTCAGGTGATAAGAAGCTAGGTCCTACCGGGGACACTCCCCCCTGTCAGGTGATAAGAAGCTACGTCCTACCGGGGAAACTCCCCCCTGTCAGGTGATAAGAAGCTACGTCCTACCGGGGAAACTCCCCCGTCAGGTGATAAGAAGCTACGTCCTACCGGGGAAACTCCCCCCTGTCAGGTGACAAGAAGCTAGGTCCTACCGGGGAAACTCCCCCCCCTGTCAGGTGATAAGAAGCTACGTCCTACCGGGGAAACTCCCCCCTGTCAGGTGACAAGAAGCTAGGTCCTACCGGGGGAAACTCCCCCCTGTCAGGTGATAAGAAGCTATACGTCCTACCGGGGAAACTCCCCCCTGTCAGGTGACAAGAAGCTAGGTCCTACCGGGGGAAACTCCCCCCTGTCAGGTGACAAGAAGCTAGGTCCTACCGGGGGACACTCCCCCCTGTCAGGTGACAAGAAGCTAGGTCCTACCGGGGGACACTCCCCCCTGTCAGGTGATAAGAAGCTGCTAACTCCTGATGCATTGAAGGAGGCATGAGCTCAGTTCGGGGCTCTCCCTAGGCTGGCAGAGGGAGAGTAGCGCCCAGGATTACATAGGCAATTGGCACTGGGTGAAAAAATGGTTTACAAAATCGTGGGATAACAATTTAGAAAAAAATATAAAACAATAATACAAGAAGTAATTTGTGTTTTTTTTTTTGTTTTAAGTTAAATGTTCTGAAATGGAAACTTAAATCAAATTAATACATTTATTTTATTTATTCACAAAATACAAAACATCATTCAAGGCAACAGTAATCGGCGATATGCTTTGTATTGTAGGCTATTTATTTGTATTATATGTTTTACTGATGAATTGAGTACAATGGACCACAATGCGTTGTCCTTTCAGCATAACCTTTCACTCTACCAGCTGTAGGCCTACTGTAACAATGGTGTTATACCGTGTCAATACTGCAATGCAGAAATACTCTGTTACAAGCAAAAGTCCGGAATTCTAAATGTACTTGAGTAAAAGTACAAAAGTATTGGTATCAAAATGTACTTAAAGTACCAAAAGTAGAAAGTACAAATGTATAACAATCATTTGAAAATAGCAGATCTACAAGCTCACAATGCGTCGCGATGCGACGCATTGTGAGCTTGTAGATCTGCTATTTTTAAATGGCCGAAATGTATAAATAGGGCTGAAGTGGGTAATGTATTTTGTAATAATCAAAATCTAGAAAGTAACTAAAGCTTTACAAATGGAACCAAATGGATTAAGTTCCATGTGTACACCCTCAGAGTTACAGACCTTAAGGGTCCATTTGGTTCCATAACTTGAGTGAGAACTTGAGTCAAAGTAATAGTTGAGTAGTTGCATTTTAAAAACACTTTTTTTTACACCTTTTCAAAAGTTCTCCATTAAAGGAGAATTCCGGACAAATTAAGTGTTATCTTTCATGTCTCGTTA
The DNA here is from genome assembly GCF_963280865.1 of Gymnoscopelus braueri. NCBI lineage: Eukaryota > Metazoa > Chordata > Actinopteri > Myctophiformes > Myctophidae > Gymnoscopelus > Gymnoscopelus braueri. Next base: position 2,148,649 of record NC_137626.1, read on the forward strand.
CTCACCTAGCGACGTAAAAAGTGGCGTTCTTTTTTTCCATATATTCCCCTGTCGTCATTTTTTAAACACCCTCCGTTGTTATAATGGGAGCGAGTGGGTTAGTGAAGTTCGTCTATTATAACCAACGCAATGTTATTTTTTTACGATTTAACACTGGATGCTTGTTTCTTTCCAGAACCTGGCAACTCGTGTTGCCAGATTCTGGAAACAAGCAACCAGTGTTAAATCGTTCGCCATTAACGGCAGGCTCGCAGGAATTTTCAGCGCATGTTTGACTATCATGAGACTCTACAATGAATCGTAGTAGAGAAAAAAATAACATTGCGTTGGTTATAATAGACGAACTTCACTAACCCACTCGCTCCCATTATAACAACGGAGGGTGTTTAAAAAATGACGACAGGGGAATATATGGAAAAAAAGAACGCCACTTTTTACGTCGCTAGGTGAGTAACGAGACATGAAAGATAACACTTAATTTGTCCGGAATTCTCCTTTAATACTTTGATACTTTGTTCCCAGATAAAGATAATACAAATGAAACTTAATGACTTCAAACTCATGATTCAATATTTTTATTTCAATAAAGATGATAAAACTTATCATGACATCAAACTTATGAATCAATATTTTTATTAAACCACATTAACTCTGTCGTCCCGTCAATTTCCCCCCAAAAATCCCACTTTTTTTAAAATCCAAAGATATCAGATCTACAAGCTCAACATGTCGCTATGTGACACGTTGAGCTTGTAGATCTGCTATTTGTCATAATGATAAAGTAAACGGCTGATATGACAACATGACATCCCATAATTATGATAAACTGTATAAAAATGTATAGAACAAGACCAGGAGACCTGGTTCTGCCAGACCCAGACTTCACATGACGTGTCAGCCTGTGTCTATGCCCATGTATGGACGAAAGGGGGACAGACTTTTATGGCTGGGGCCAAAGGACAAAGTGACCATGCCCATGTATGGAGAAAACAGGTACAAAGCCTAAGCCAGACCCCCTGGGTCCGGCAAACATATAGACACATGGATAATAATCAGATAAAGACTGAATATAGACAGTAAACATTATAATAAAAACATGAATAATCAGATAATGAATGAAGATAGACAGTAAACATTATAATAAAAATCACACCCAGTGTGAAGTGGGCGGTGTGGTCATCACAGTGATGGAAGCTCACTTAAAAAAAAGTGCATGGTCCTATTTACAGGTTATTAATTTCATCATGTGTCTCGCTAGCCAATCACAGTGCTGAATAGAGTCAGCCAATAGAGTCAGCCAATCACAGTACAGCTAGGGGTGTGCTAATGCTAGGGGTGTACTAATTATGAGCCAATCACAGTACAGCGAAGGGTGTACTAATGAGGTGTCCCAACCCCACTTATAGGGGCGGCTACACCGCCCAAAAACATGAATAATCAGATAATGAATGAAGATAGACAGTAAACATTATAATAAAAACATGAATAATCAGATAATGAATGAAGATAGACAGTAAACATTATAATAAAAACATTAATAATCAGATAATGAATGAAGATAGACAGTAAACATTATAATAAAAACATTAATGATCAGATAATGAATGAAGATAGACAGTAAACATCATAATAAAAACATTAATGATCAGAAAATGAATGAAGATAGACGGTAAACATTATAATAAAAACATTAATGATCAGATAATTAATCGATCTACAAGCTCACAAGCTTGTAGATCGGTTAATTGTCGGTGAATGTTCCTCTCAGAAGGGATTCTGGGGTTCAAAAGGTTCATTATAAAAAAATTAAATAGAGAAGTTCCCATAACCCAAAGATTTGGCGGACCCCCTATAGTATCTCTGAGGACCCCTAGGGGTCCTGGACCCCCTGTTGACCCCCTGCTGTTCACTTAACTTAAAGGGATACTTCACTTTCGGGCCGGGGACACATTTAAAAAAAATATTAAAAATAAATGAAAAAAGTTATGGAAAATTCATGGCCCCCTCACACATTAGTAGGACACTCTAATGCGTGAGGGGGCCATGAATTTTCCATAACTTTTTTCATTTATTTTTAATATTTTTTTTAAATGTGTCCCCGGCCCTAAAGTGAAGTATCCCTTTAAACCCCATATACTGCAAGGGTTTCCAAACTTTGCAGGCCGCGACCCCCCAAAACATTCATATTTTAAATGGGGACCCCCCAACATAGTTATATTTGAACTGGGGACCCCCCCATCATAATCATATTTGAACTGGGGACCCCCCAACATAATCATATTTGAACTGGGGACCCCCCCAACATAATGGGGCGGCCATAGCTGAGTGGTTAGTGAGCCCGCCTAGGGAACCAGAGGCCCTGGTTGCCCCAGGTTCGATTCCAGGCCATCCCAGCATATGTGCCGATGATATGAAATTTGTCCCTGAGCAAGACTCTTAACCCCAATTGCTCACAGGTTCTCATTGGAAACAAGACCGCAAGGACTTTCATGAACGAATTATCCTTATCCTATCCTGTGGACCCCCCAACATAATCATATTTGAACTGTGGACCCCCCAACATATTCATATTTGAACTGGGGACCCCCCAACATATTCATATTTGAACTGTGGACCCCCCAACATATTCATATTTGAACTGGGGACCCCCCAACATAATCATATTTGAACTGGGGACCCCCCAACATAATCATATTTGAACTGTGGACCCCCCAACATATTCATATTTGAACTGTGGACCCCCCAACATATTCATATTTGAACTGGGGACCCCCCAACATAATCATATTTGAACTGGGGACCCCCCAACATATTCATATTTGAACTGTGGACCCCCCAACATATTCATATTTGAACTGGGGACCCCCCAACATAATCATATTTGAACTGGGGACCCCCCAACATAATCATATTTGAACTGGGGACCCCCCAACATAATCATATTTGAACTGGGGACGCCCCAACATAATCATATTTGAACTGTGGACCCCCCAACATAATCATATTTGAACTGTGGACCCCCCAACATAATCATATTTGAACTGTGGACCCCCCCAACATAATCATATTTGAACTGTGGACCCCCCCACCCCCCACCCAGCCCAGCACTTGGAATTGTAGATCAGCTCTTTTCACAATGGATTGCCTCTTTCTTGCATAATAATCTAACAATTTGTCCAATGCGGTTTTACAAAGGTCTTAAAAGTCATTATATTATAACTTTATAAATGTGTAGAGACCCTGTAAACACTTATAGCCTATAACTGTATGTTGGTGTGTTTACTGTTGATGTTTTCATTGTTTAACATTAAGCTGATCATGTGGGGACTCCCTGAGGGTCCCCATATATTTAAACATGTGCGTAAACATATTTACCAGATCTTAAAGGGCAAGACCACTTTGGTAGAGGTTTGGGTTGTGTAGTTACCTTGCCATGATGTAACTCCAAAGGTGGGCAAGAAATCAAAAATAATTGCTCCATTGATTAGAAATTGATAATTCAAAATATGCTCCTCATTGACTTACATTGTACGGTAAAACAGCTCTCAAAGTCACTCTTTTAGCACAAAAACGAACGCAAACAAAGTTGATTCAGACAATATAGAACATCACCAAACCCAATACTGTTTTTTTTTTTAAATAAAAATGTCAACTTCCTGTTGATTTTGCCATTTTTAATAAGTAGAAAACCCGGACTGGATCGGCGGATCCGGATCCAGATCTTCAAATAGTAAAATCAACAGGAAGTTGACATTTTTATTTAAAAAAAAAAACAGTACTGGGTTTGGTGATGCTCTATATTGTCTGAATCAGCTATGTTTGGGTTCATTTATGTGCTAAAAGAGTGACTTTGAGATCTGTTTTACCGTACAATGTAAGTCAATGAGGAGCATATTTTGAATTATCAATTTCTAATCAATGGAGCAATTATTTTTGATTTCTTGCCCACCTTTGGAGTTACATCATGGCAAGGTAAATACACAACCCAAACCTCTACTAAAGTGGTCTTACCCTTTAATAATCACCTCTGCTGTGTCGATGAAGAATGAAGGGTTTAAGTGTTCTTTATAGCTCTATTATTAACCCATTAAGACCTGAAGACGATTCTATAAATGTCTTATAAATCACTAGTTGTCAAACTTGATATATATATACAAATTATATATATGATCATATACACAAATTCTAAATGATTCAAAAATAGCAGATGTACAAGCTCACAGAGTGAGCTTGTACATCTGCTATTTTTTAATAGCCAACGCTAAAATCTAAAATGACACATGATGCTTTCCTGGTTTTAATGGGTTAAAATAAATGGTTCCATAAAGAACCTTTAGGTCTGAAAGGTTCCTTTTTGGACCCAAAGAATGGTTCTGCTATGACATCACTGTCACACGTTCAGGTTCCAGTTGGAACCTTTATGTGTCTGAGTTTAGCTGCTCTCTAAGATCTACCAGATCTTACAGACCTCTGCTGTATCAACAGTAATTATACCTGCATAGAGAGGTTGTGTGAAGGTGGTGTTTACTGTATAGAGGAGGGTCTGTGTGTCTGTGTTTTTATCAACATGATAGAAAGACAAAGTACCTGCTCTGTGATCTACGTACACCCCCACTACCCCCTCACCCACCTTACCCCACCTACCCCTCACTGTGGAGACAACAGGTCCTGACAGGTTAGTTTCAGTGCTGTTGTGAGTGAAGCCGTAGCCTGAGTCAGAGGACCACCATAACGACCAGGACTTGTCATTGAAACCAAAGAGTGATAGATCCTTCTCCTTTCTGTTGATGTCTATATAACTGACTGCTACACCAACCTGTCTTCCTCTCCATTTTACTTCAAAGTAACAAGGTTCAGACAGACACAGACTCTCTTTACTCAACACCTGAATGTAATAGGTAAATCTGTGTGGATGTTCAGGATAAGGTTGGGCTGGTACTGTATAAGTCACCCTCCTGTTCTCCTCTGACAGGATGAGGTCGTTGCTCACTGTGTTTACATCCAGTGAAAGTTGACAGGAATCTGTGAGAAAAACACATGGTAAAAATATCACAACTAATTAAACACTTTATACCTGGAGACACTTTATTTATTATTTAGTTACTGTGTGTGTGTGTGTGTGTGTGTGTGTGTGTGTGTGTGTGTGTGTGTGTGTGTGTGTGTGTGTGTGTGTGTGTGTGTGTGTGTGTGTGTGTGTGTGTGTGTGTGTGTGTGTGTGTGTGTGTGTGTGTGTGTGTGTGTGTGTGTGTGTGCGTGCGTGCGTGCGTGCGTGCGTGCGTGCGTGCGTGCGTGCGTGCGTGCGTGCGTGCGTCTAGGGGTATGTGTGTGGTAAATGGTGCATTTCACACTGTGTGTAGAATTTTGAGGTATTTGTACTTTACTTGAGTATTTGCAATTTCAGATACTTTTACTTTTCCTCCACTACATTTCAGAGGCAAATATTGTACTTTTACTCCACCACAATTATTTGAAAAATTTAGTTACAAGTTACTTTGCGGATACAAATTATGACATCATAAAACATACATTAACCACTTTAACCACTTTAGCCTTATTTTATACAAAAATATTTGAAAATAGCAGATCTACAAGTAAGCTCACAACGTAAGCTCACATTGTGAGCTCACAACGTAAGCTCACAACGTAGCTCACAACGTAAGCTCACAACGCGTCGCGATGCGACGCGTTGTGAGCTTACGCGTTGTATCTCCGTATTTTAATGTTTTTGTTTTGTTTTGCATACATTTATGCTCTACTTTATTGTGCTACAGTGTCACAGTAATAGCAAAAACAGAAGATCTACAAGCTCAAAACATGTTTTGAGCTTGTAGATCTGCTATTTTACCTTTTTTTTTAAATCCTGGAAAGTAACAGTATTGGACATATGAGGTTTACACCTGACAACAATGATATATATTATATATGTATTTGTCTCGATTGGAAACCTTGTATCTCCATCACTGTTACTTTATACTGTCACATAGAAACCTTGTATCTCCTCTGTTACTTTATACTGTCACATAGAAACCTTGTATCTCCTCTGTTACTTTATACTGTCATATAGAAACCTTGTATCTCCTCTGTTACTTTATACTGTCATATAGAAACCTTGTATCTCCTCTGTTACTTTATACTGTCATATAGAAACCTTGTATCTCCTCTGTTACTTTATACTGTCATATAGAAACCTTGTATCTCCTCTGTTACTTTATACTGTCACATAGAAACCTTGTATCTCCTCTGTTACTTTATACTGTCATATAGAAACCTTGTATCTCCTCTGTTACTTTATACTGTCACATAGAAACCTTGTATCTCCTCTGTTACTTTATACTGTCATATAGAAACCTTGTATCTCCTCTGTTACTTTATACTGTCACATAGAAACCTTGTATCTCCTCTGTTACTTTATACTGTCACATAGAAACCTTGTATCTCCTCTGTTACTTTATACTGTCACATAGAAACCTTGTATCTCCTCGGTTACTTTATACTGTCATATAGAAACCTTGTATCTCCTCTGTTACTTTATACTGTCACATAGAAACCTTGTATCTCCTCTGTTACTTTAAACTGTCACATAGAAACCTTGTATCTCCTCTGTTACTTTATACTGTCATATAGAAACCTTGTATCTCCTCTGTTACTTTATACTGTCACATAGAAACCTTGTATCTCCTCTGTTACTTTATACTGTCACATAGAAACCTTGTATCTCCTCTGTTACTTTAAACTGTCACATAGAAACCTTGTATCTCCTCTGTTACTTTATACTGTCATATAGAAACCTTGTATCTCCTCTGTTACTTTATACTGTCACATAGAAACCTTGTATCTCCTCTGTTACTCTAAACTGTCACATAGAAACCTTGTATCTCCTCTGTTACTTTATACTGTCATATAGAAACCTTGTATCTCCTCTGTTACTTTATACTGTCACATATAAACCTTGTATCTCCTCTGTTACTTTATACTGTCACATAGAAACCTTGTATCTCCTCTGTTACTTTATACTGTCATATAGAAACCTTGTATCTCCATCACTGTTACTTTAAACTGTCACATAGAAACCTTGTATCTCCTCTGTTACTTTATACTGTCACATAGAAACCTTGTATCTCCTCTGTTACTTTATACTGTCACATAGAAACCTTGTATCTCCTCTGTTACTTTATACTGTCACATAGAAACCTTGTATCTCCTCTGTTACTTTATACTGTCATATAGAAACCTTGTATCTCCTCTGTTACTTTATACTGTCATATAGAAACCTTGTATCTCCTCTGTTACTTTATACTGTCATGTAGAAACCTTGCATCTCCTCTGTTACTTTATACTGTCATATAGAAACCTTGTATCTCCTCTGTTACTTTATACTGTCATATAGAAACCTTGTATCTCCTCTGTTACTTTGTACTGTCAGAATATATTTTGCACCCTGTCCGTCCGTCCGCCCGTCCGTCCGTCCGTCTGTCTGTCTGTCTGCGAATAGCTAAGCACCGCAAAACATGTTTTTTATATTACTCCTACAGATTTTGGTTTTGACTTTTCTCTAAAAAGTCCAGACAAGACAAAAGTTCAGTGAAAAACTCACATTTTAAAAAGTCCCCTCTAATGTCCCTTGGTTCGGGACTGTTCGGGACTGGTTCGGGACTGTCCTGTCTGTTGATGCTGTTCTCTGGTCCTGAAGACTGTGGAACACTTGCAAACATACTCACATACACACCCATAACCACACTCAGACCCAAAACCACACACGCATAGCCTAAACAGACACACGCACGCACGCATGCACGCACGCACGCACACACACACACACACACACACACACACACACACACACACACACACACACACACACACACACACACACACACACACACACACACACACACACACACACACACACACACACACACACACACACACACAAAAAAACGTTTATCAGACAGCTATATCCTAACTAGTTACTTTTATAACTCATTACCCCCAACAGGTGATCATATGGTATAATAGTGTCTACGTATATATAATCAGAGTTTCCCTAAAGGCTAGAGTTCTCAAATGTCTTTCCAAACATATGCCAACAAAATAGAAGCTAGTGAAAATTATATTAAACATGAGTTGCCGGCTCACTACAGCACTACAGCACTACACCACTACACCACTAAACCACTACACACTACACACTACATCACTACAGCACTACACCACTACACCACTACACCACTACACACTACACACTACATCACTACAGCACTACAGCACTACACCAACACAGCACTACACCACTACTACACCACCACCACACCACTACACCATTACACCACTACACCACTACACCACTACTACTACACCACCACCACACCACTACACCATTACACCACTACACCACCACAGCACTACAGCACTACACCACTACACCACTACAGCACTACAGCACTAAACCACTACACACTACACACTACATCACTACACCACTACACCACTACACCACTACACACTACACACTACATCACTACACCACTACACCAACACAGCACTACACCACTACACCACTACTACTACACCACCACCACACCACTACACCACTACACCACTACACCACTACACCAACACAGCACTACACCACTACTACTACACCACCACCACACCACTACACCACTACACCACTACACCAACACAGCACTACACCACTACTACTACACCACCACCACACCACTACACCACTACACCACTACACCAACACAGCACTAAACCACTACACACTACACACTACATCACTACAGCACTACACCACTACACCAACACAGCACTACACCACTACACCACTACTACTACACCACCACCACACCACCACACCACTACACCACTACACCACTACACCAACACAGCACTACACCACTACTACTACACCACCACCACACCACTACACCACTACACCACTACACCAACACAGCACTACACCACTACTACTACACCACCACCACACCACTACACCACTACACCACTACACCAACACAGCACTAAACCACTACACACTACACACTACATCACTACAGCACTACACCACTACACCAACACAGCACTACACCACTACACCACTACTACTACACCACCACCACACCACTACACCATTACACCACTACACCAACACAGCACTACACCACTACACCAACACAGCACTACACCACTACACCACTACTACTACACCACTACACCACTACACCACTACACCAACACAGCACTACACCACTACACCAACACAGCACTACACCACTACACCACTACTACTACACCACCACTACACCACTACACCACTACACCACTACACCAACACAGCACTACACCACTACACCACCACTACACCACCACCACACCACTACACCACTACACCACTACACCACTACACCACTACTACTACACCACCACCACACCACTACACCACTACACCAACACAGCACTACACCACTACACCACCACACCACCACACCACTACACCACTACACCATTACACCACTACACCACTACACCACTACAGCACTACACCACTACTACTACTACACCACCACCACACCACTACACCACTACAGCACTACACCACTACTACTACTACACCACCACACCACTACACCACTACTGTCAGCCTGGACTCACGGTTTAAACAGGTCCTTCTGGACCGAGACTCTGCTGAATGTGAAACATCCAATGGAATCATGGCTTCAACAGGAGGACTTCCAGCTTGCTCTTCATCCTCACCTCCTCCTCCAGATGGTTCACACACTGCAGACAAAACAAATAATGACAAGATACTTAAAAGCAGACTAGGTAGCTTTTCAGATCACAGTGTCCCCCCCCCCCCTCCAGTGGCGGATTTAACAATTCGGGGGATCCAAGCAAAGCTCAGGTTTGGGGTCCCCCCTCCCCACGACTGTACAATACCTTGTATCACAAATAACATACTGAAAAAGTGTCGCAACAAGCAAGTGAGTATGAAATTGACAATGGACAGTGCAGTGTAAAAGTGCTGTTTACTTAAAGTTGAATCATGCAAACGAAATGTAATATCAGCGATAAACATAGATACAAATTCAATTCTTAATTAAAGCTGCAAGCAGCGATGACCGAGCCGTCGAAGCTCTGTCCACGTTGGGGGGAAATATCGACCAACCAGAACAAGGAGCAGAGTAATTATAAAGAAGGACAAGGATTTTTAACAAAGTTGCGCCAAAAGGAACACAGTTAAAAGATTATGGCAAAAGATAGGAACTATGAAATATCGACCAATCAGAATAGGGTGCGGGGTTAAGTAACTCCAATGACGGACAATGATCAGAAGAGGGGGCGGAGCAACATAACACCAATGAATGCAAGTTTCATTCTATCTCACCAAATTCCCCTGCCTGACGAACAAGTGACCCAACTAGTGGACTCTCTATTGGCTTTTTGATCCATTTTTTCATTTTTTTTATTTTATTTTTTTTATTGTATTTCATTTTTTTCATTTTTCAAAAAAAATATAAAAAATAAATTAAAAAAGTAATTGAAAAAACACGGCCCCCTCGCGTATTAGGGGGGCGGTATGAGTCACCAGAACCAAGGACGGGTGTTTTTGATGGATCTAACATGGTTAAAATGGAGTTTGAAGTTACCATGGGTTTGTATAGGAAGGGGGCGTGTCCGATAAAATGAATATCAAATATCTAAATACTGAATCAAGCAACTTAAAAACTGTCGGGGGGGCTCACAAAGGCCCGAGTAGACGATAAATGACCAAACGTTTTTTTGAAAGTGAAATATCCCTTTAAGTAGCTCCATTGAAGGACAAGGACTCTCAACCGAATCAAGTGAAGCGACTCACAAGTCTGTGTGACAAACCGTTCAAGTTATGGCAAAAAATAGCTATCAAATATCGACCAATCAGAAGAGGGGGCGGAGCTCAGTAACACCAATGAAGAACAAGGACTGTGATCTGAGTCCAATGACACCACCCACAGTCTGTATGGCAATCAGATCAAAAGTTACATAGAATCTTTTTTTTAAAACTTTGACGATTCGCCACTCACGCTTTCGATAACTTTTCATCGTTAAGGTCTTTTTTGTACTCTGAGCAAGTTTGAGGCGGATCTGACATTCCTCCTTGGAGGAGTTTGTTAAAGTACAACCCGTGAAAATGGCTTGAAATGCGCAAAAACACAACAATAAAAAAAAAATGGCTGACATCCTGTTGGGTTTACGTCATGGCTCCAAGAGACATTTTTTATAAGTCGTGACATGATACAGGTGTGTACGAATTTGCATACATGTAGGTGAAACAGTATTGTGGGACTTCAAGCATGACATTTTGTAGGGGGCATTATTGAGCCATTAGGCCACGCCCATTTTTGAGTACGTTTAGACCCTCAAGAACGCGATTCATTATCAGGAAAATAATAATAATAATCTTTTCAATTTCAATAGGGCTTCGCACTGTGCAGTGCTCGGGCCCTACTGATTAAATCAGTACAACAGGTACGGGAGTGGGATGGGAGTTCAGCCAGATGACTGAAATCATAAACCAACGGGATTCAATCAATCAGATTCAGACTACACCTGCGATTGTAAACTAACCTCATTGAACCTCAACGCCAACTACTTACTCATTTTAATGAGAACTTAACTCGGGTCAAGACAGAAATAAATTCCAAAGAATTTGTCACATTCTGGAGATATCTGCGATTTTCCTGAAAAAATACTTAAAGCTCAGCATTTAATAGGTCATATTTTATACTGTATACTATTGGAAATGTGTAATGTAATCAGTCCAACACATGTTTTAGTTTGAAATTGAACTACTGGAAATAGAAGTAGCCTCGTTGAAAATGAAACCACTTCACATTACTGGGAAGAAGTCAACTGTAATGTAGATTTGTGGGCAGACCACGGGGCTCCATGCAATTGCCTAGTTTGCCTAGTGCTTAAAACCGCCTCTGGACAAGACTAAATACCTGCTAGACGAGGCTAAATGCGATATTGTGATATTCAACACAATGGAATGCCCTACCAACAGCCCTGAATGTTTTAACTTACCCATTACAATTTGAGGCTGACCTAAAAGCAATTGTAGCTAATCAGAATGGAATATGCAAAAATCTGATTGATACATCTGGATCACATGACTCCAGAGATCATGTGTATTCATTCATGTGAGTTTTGAACAAAACAAACAACAAAATGAAAAATAGGCATTAGTCATTACAGCCCTGTGTTTTTAAATGCATTGTCCAGGCTTCAGATCAACATCAAAATTTAAATAGAAATAAACATACTTGGAGCTGTTGTGGGATGGAGAAGAGCTGTGGTTGCAGGGTCTGTAGAACCTCTGCCTGTAGTAGATGGAGAATCTGTCTGCATTGGTCCTGGTTTATCTGACTGTGGAACTGGTTTATCTGTCTGCAGAACTGGTTTGTCTTCCTCTGGTCCTGGTTTATCTGCCTGTGGAACTGGTTTATCTGTCTGCAGAACTGGTTTGTCTGCCTCTGGTCCTGGTTTATCTGCCTGTGGAACTGGTTTATCTGTCTGTGGAACTGGTTTGTCTGCATGTGGAACTGGTTTGTCTGCCTCTGGTCCTGGTTTATCTGCCTGTGGAACTGGTTTATCTGTCTGTGGAACTGGTTTGTCTACCTCTGGTCCTGGTTTATCTGCCTGTGGAACTGGTTTATCTGTCTGCGGAACTGGTTTGTCTGCCTCTGGTCCTGGTTTATCTGCCTGTGGAACTGGTTTATCTGTCTGTGGAACTGGTTTGTCTGCCTCTGGTCCTGGTTTATCTGCCTGTGAAACTGGTTCATCTGCCTGTGGAACTGGTTTATCTGTCTGCAGAACTGGTTTGTCTTCCTCTGGTCCTGGTTTATCTGCCTCTGGTCCTGGTTTATCTGCCTCTGGTCCTGGTTTAACTGCCTCTGGTCCTGGTTTATCTGCCTCTGGTCCTGGTTTAGCTGCCTCTGGTCCTGGTTTATTTGCCTGTGGAACTGGTTTATCTGTCTGCAGAACTGGTTTGTCTGCCTCTGGTCCTGGTTTGGTTGGAGGTCTGTCTTCTGTTGCATTAATGGCAGCATGACCTGGACATACAGAGATTAAAATGCTATTTTGTTTGTCCAATTTACAATATACCCCAGTAGTTTAATATCTATTAAAAAAGTGTACTTGTTTGTCATGAGTAGTTCCAATGCTTTGATGTCTATATAATTTAATTAAATGATATAGTGATTACTTAAGAACATAATGTGAATATACAGCACGCAAAATGCTGGCAAATAACTAACTGCTGCCAGGAAATTAAAATGATTTTAGGCCAACAGGTTACAAGATAAATGGACAACATAGCCTTTTCTCCTCTTTAACCCATTAACGCATCTGTGTCATTTTAAGATGTCTTTGGCTATTAAAAAATAGCAGATCTACAAGCTCATAGCGTGGCACCGAGTGCCGCGCCATGAGCTTGTAGATCTGCTATTTTTTGAAAAATCATGAATATTTGTGCAAATCTTTGAATATATATATTTTAAAGCGTCTCTGGAACTAAATATTTGACAAATGTTTGCTCTAAAAATATATATATTCAAAGATTTCCACAAATATTCATGATTTTTCAAAAATAGCAGATCTACAAGCTCATGGCGCGGCACTCTGTGCACTTTGTGGCACTCTGTGCCGCGCTATGAGCTTGTAGATCTGCTATTTTTGAATAGCCAAATAAATCTAAAATGACAGAGATCGTTCCCGGATTGAATGGGTTAAACAATGTGAATTAATTTAGTCATTATACACAAACTAAAGTATGAGCCCATAGTGTTCTGTGATGTTTACAGGAACCTTGGATGGGAGTTAAATAGATTGTTCTTGCATTAATGTACGTACCTGGTGGTCGTACACACTCCTCCTGTCTGTTCACAGAGTCCTGGAGTAATGGCATTACACATATTAGAGTACTGATTACATTTAAGGACACAAGTACAGAAACCCATTTTCAACAATGAATAAACTGATAAAGCCTGAGTTTCTTGATCACAATTTTAACTTCATAACTCACACTTCCAATTTATGTGGGTATGTTGGCAAGAAAAACTATACAAGTGTTTCTGAGATGTACAGTTAAAAATCCTAAAGTTACAATTAAGGCCTTTCTCATAAAATGTTATAGTGGGCTTCCATCAATAAACTACTCAAAGTTGTTTGAAAACAGAGTTAGAAAAATGTGTACCTACCAACTTTGTCATGGTTTCATTGACAGCAGCTTTGATTCCCTTCTTATGCTTTGAAAAAACACGACCTGTCACTTCAGTGCATCCTGAAAGGAAAACCACCATATGACAGGACAAAGATATATAGTCATTTGACAATGTAAATGACCAGAATGATGTACCTCTGTACCAGCGTGAATGTTGTGCGTACATAACAAGTTACAATATACACTAGGTCTAATATTTTCACATGAATTACATGTATGAAAATGTTAAAATCAGTTTAGAAAGTACAATTTGGATACTACTGTATAAATCATTCTGAAGTATTTTAGATATATTTTGGCAACAAAACAATATCCCGCTTGAATCCTGCTCTCTTTCAGCTACATAAAGTGCCGGCAAAGCGATCTCAGAGACCATTGAATCTGGCTTTCTTTTCTACTCCTTTGTGTTTATATCATACAGTATATTTGAAGTTTTTAAATGTACAAAACATGACAAAAATATATTTTGGACACATTATATATGTTGAAGTGTTTGAAGTCAATTAACATTGAGCAGGAAGCTCGTAGTGTGCTCCCATGTCATGACTTTCCCTAAAACGTTATGTCTGTGTAAGAATGTAAATTCACCTTTGAATGTGGGCCTCTTAGTGGGATCCTTGTCCCAGCACCTCTCCATGAGGTCAACTAGCTCGTCTAATCCATCTGCTTTGCTCTGATCAATTTTGCGAAGATCAGGTCTGTCTCCCATAATAATCCTGAATTTCAGCACTCCATGATTTACCCCTACAACAAATACAGAACAGATATTTGTGTGTGCGTGCGACTGTGCGTGTGCACGTACATGCGTGTGTAAGGTTTGAAATGTGAATACATAGGTATGAATGAGTACATAGTGGTTGTTATGTACATAGTGGTATAAATAATAATAATAATAATAATAATAAGGGTAATAATAATAATAATAATAATAATAATAGGTGTAATAGGGGTAATAATAATAATAATAATAATAATAATAATAATAATAAATGTATTTGTTTAGCACTTTTCTCAAAGCTTACACATTGCTTTACACAGCAAATATGACAAATAAAAACAGATAGTTGAAAGGCTCATTACCAAATATCACAAATCAAGCATGTTGATTGTAAGTGAAATTCCTTTTTCTACAACCACTTAGTTCAAACTCCATTCATTTCATACTTACTGTATGTGTGCTGCTGTATACATTAACATGAAATAGTAGATCATTTACATAGTAGATCATTTACCTGCTAGATAGGGCTCCCAATTTCCAGTAAGAATGGTCCAGAGGAGCATGCCGTAACTAAATAAAAAAATGTTAAAAATGGTTTGAAACTGTTTTCACATAATAAATACATGTAATGACTATATCAACAGCATTCCTTCAAGAGTTTACCTGTAAACATCATAAGAGCGGACAGGACGGTAGTCCTGTTCAAAGGCCTCTGGGGCAGTGTAGAACAGAGTGCCTCCTTCATCACCTTTGTTGCTGGTATTCACAACACTGGTGGACACCATAGAGAGGCCAAAATCGGCTATCTGTTAAAAGAAAGAGGATAACAGAGCATTTTAGGGCTTCCTGCTTTGATTGAAGCCCAGCGAAGAGAAGCAGTGAGGGCAAATGGCATGGCAATATGCATCATGGTCTGAAATGGGAATCAAACCCTTGAGGTTACGTTGTTAATTGATAGAGTAAAGTGGGTGCTCAATTTCTTTTTTTAAATATTGTTTTAATTGTTTTTCAGAATCAGCATTTTACACAAATGTGGTCGCGGCTTTACATGATATATATAATAGTAATAAGCATAGTAATAATAATAATAATAATAGTCATAATAATAATCAGAGATGTCAGGGAGAAAACAATTAAATAATAAATAATAATAATGATATAATGGGGAATAACTGAATTATCATATTCACAACGGGAGTTTTTAGTTCTTGGCTAAATCTGGTTATTTCTGCCGCTCGAAAATAGTTTTTTCTTGTATATATCTGTAGTGTGTGGTCCGTCTGATGTCGGTGCTATGCTATTGCTACACAGGCGCCGCCAACGGTGGCTATTTTCAAGCGACAAGAAATAAAAACTCCCGTTCTGAGCTGCATCATAACATTGCTCGTTATGAACTGCGGGTTATCACACTTATTACACTTATGACGAGATAACGAGCTCAAATAAAGGTAAGGACAACGCCTAGGGCGAAATTCTCCTTTAAGCTCATAGCCTATGTGTTTCTTGCTTGGCAACCATAGAAACCTGTATATGCCCTAAATATAAGCTGTGTGCTTGCTCCCATAGTAACAGAGACAGATATTATAATACAAAAAGGTTATTCAAAGATCGTTCAAAGGGGGAAAAGATAGAGAGAAGTAAAGAAATGTTTAGCCCTCAGTAAACAAGGAACCATTTCATTCTATTGATCAGGGGGAATATTTATATTTTTCAAGTAATTCAGAAAGGGGTTCCAGGAAACATGAAATAGGTCTTTTTGACCTCTTGATTTTTTCCAGCTTTTGCCAATTTTCTTTATTGATATAAATCAATTCAAAAGTGACCTGAATGGATACACACGTGGGCGTGCGCACCCACGTGTGTGTGTCTGTGCGTGGGTGCATGCGTGTGTGTGTGTGCATACCTTGGCATCTAAGTAGGCATCCAGTAGTACATTGTCCGGTTTCAGGTCCGAGTGCACAACCGGTGGCTTCTTGCTGTGAAGGAAGTTCATGGCCACGGCCACCTGGTCGGCCAGACGGAAAGCCAGGGCCCAGGGTGGAGGCCCAGACAGGGCCTTCAGGAGGGACAGCAGGGAGCCTCTCTGCATCAGCTCCATTACTATACCCTGCCTCTTGATATAGCCCAGCTTAGGGACAGGGGGAATGCCCTGGTACATCCCATAGACCTTGGGCACAAACTGGTGGGCGACAGAGTCCATGTGACCAGCCTCTCGCCCCAGATCGGTGGGCAAGGTGCCACAGCTGCAGTATGGAAGGAGACAGTTTAGGAGGAGAAACACAGCAGTTATAATCCAGTTATGTGAGGCTGACTTTGATAGGACTGAAGATTATGAACTATGATTGATTAGTGTGAAAGAATCAACCATATTGCTGATAACATTCTTATAATAATTGCTTTTTTATCATATCCATCATACCCAACATGAAGCAGCTTGATGGCAACGTCAAAGCCCCAGTCCTTGTGGCTGGCCTTATAGACACATCCAAAGCCCCCTGAGCCCAGCTCTTTCCAGTTCTCCAGACTTTCATCGCCAATTGTCTCTCTGACCCGGTCTGCCATCTCTCACCAAAGGACAGAACCACGAAAGATTCAAATCTAGAGAGCAGCAATAATAGGCAAATTAATATGAAATATTTTCATAATAAAAGCAACCAATAATCACATACAATATGTGTACAGTATAAATCTACTGACAATGCATATATTTCTCCTTTGTTACAATTAAAGTTATGGAAGCCATGATTACTCACACTGAAAAAGGATTTGCAAACTCATTAGAAGCCAGGCTCCGTTATTGGCCTAACACCAGACATTATATGAGGTTTATTTACACTGTGCCTAATGCCTTGTCTGTAAGACCAGCAGGAAAACATGCTGTGCAAACTAGGGTTATAATATTTTCAAGGCTTTCATTTTGTAGCCCTTATTTGCATTATCTGGCTTGCTTTATCTGGCTTATTCTATTCTATTCTTCCTCAAATATGGCTACCGTACTGGTGTGTCACTTCTATTTCATGTAAGTAGACAAAAAAATAAAACTACTGTTGAATAATCATTACAAGCAGCTCTTATTTTGAAATCCTCCGTTTTTAGAGGAAGGTTGTTTCTGTTACCCAGTGTGACTCTGCTATGATGGACAGGACAGTATGTGACAGCAAAAAAAATAAACAAGAACCATGTGGATTAAACGCAAGATTTGGGCCAACGTTCATATTTATAATATGAAAACCAGCTTCTGTGACTTAAACATTGTACAAACTTTGGAAGTGCCATGCGTTAAACTCTTTGAACCTCCGCAGCATGGTGAGTTAATCTTACAATGAAGAAGAAGTGCATGTGTGTGTGTGTGTGTGTGTGTGTGTGTGTGTGTGTGTGTGTGTGTGTGTGTGTGTGTGTGTGTGTGTGTGTGTGTGTGTGTGTGTGTGTGTGTGTGTGTGTGTGTGTGTGTGTGTGTGTGTGTGTGTGTTTGTTTGAAGTAGGCTTAGGCTGTATCTCACGTGCTGCGTTTGAATAAAGTAGCCTACAGTTGTTAATGTCATCTCTGTCTGTCTGTCTGTCTGTCTGTCACTGCCAGACTTATTTCAGACTGTGTCTGCCAGACTGCCAGGAAAAAGGTGCATTTTTCCTCTGTTTGTTTTTTAACATTGAAGTGAATGGAGCAGCATTTTTTTGGATAGCGTTATCTCCTAGTTCCTTTGAGTTCCTATTTTCGTCTTTCCGTCATTGGCCATGATAGCCATAGAGCCATCGGACGGGAATTCCCGTCCGGGGCAGTCAAAGAGTTAATAATAAATGTAATTTGTAATAGACACTGTAGTAATAGCATAGACTGAAGTTGGAAAGGCTGTGCCCAGTGCCTGTGTCAGCACCGATCGTGCTGGCGGTGGCAGTGCACCGAACGCATGTGCGCATTCATTCGCTGGGCGCGCGAACGCTCCCAATATTGTTCGATTAATGTTGAGGGGGAGCCTTTGATTTGGTGTTGTTCCACGGCCCTGAGGGGCCTTAACCCAGGCCTGTCTGTCCGTCCGTATTTTTGAGCACGGCCTCAACAGCTGCGGCTAATTGCAACACAAAGATGCAACCATGGAGCACGACCGTGGATTTCTACTACATTACCCTATACCACTATACTGTATATTATCATAACATTCTTATATTATACCATTATATACTGTATACACATTATTGTTACTTGGTACTATATTATATTGTCATATACTATCTTACACTATTATATTTGCTACTATTGTTATTGTTACTACCTGTATCTCTCTCTCTGTCTCTCCTCTGTCTCTCCTCTGTCTCTCCCTCTCTCTCTTCTTTCCCCCGACACGGTCGAGGCAGAAGGCCGCCACCCTAGAGCCTGGCCCCGCCCACCCTAGAGCCTGGCCACTCCCACCCTAGAGCCTATGGTCTGTCTGACGTTTCTTACAGTTAAGGGGGAGTTTTTCGTTGCCACTGTCTCAAAATAACTTGCTCAGGGTGGGACTGTGGGGTCTCTGCTCTACATGTAAAGTGTCTTTAATTTTAACAGGAGAGGGCTAACTATAGAGCCCTGGGGAATACGGTCAACTATAAGTTTACGGTTTACAGCACCTGGCCCCCAGCAGCAGCCAGCAGCACCAGGCCCCCAACAGCAGCTAGCAGCACCAGGCCCCCAGCAGCAGCCAGCAGCACCAGGCCCCCAACAGCAGCTAGCAGCACCAGGCCCCCAGCTGCAGCCAGCAGCACCAGGCCCCCAGCAGCAGCTAGCACACCAGGCCCCCGGCAGCAGCCAGCACCACCAGGCCCCCAGCAGCAGCCAGCAGCACCAGGCCCCCAGCTGCAGCTAGCAGCACCAGGCCCCCAGCAGCAGCTAGCACACCAGTCCCCCGGCAGCAGCCAGCACCACCAGGCCCCCAGCAGCAGCCAGCAGCACCAGGCCCCCAGCTGCAGCTAGCAGCGCCAGGCCCCCAGCAGCAGCCAGCAGCACCTGGCCCCCAGCAGCAGCAGTCTTGTATGTCCTTGTATCACCAGGCCCCCAGCAGCAGCAAGCAGCACCAGGCCCCCAGCAGCAGCCAGCAGCACCAGGCCCCCAGCAGCAGCAAGCACCACCAGGCCCCCAGCAGAGGCTAGAAGCACCTGGCCCCCAGCTGCAGCCAGCACCACCTGGCCCCCAGCTGCGGCCAGCACCACCTGGCCCCCAGCTGCAGCCAGCAGCAGCAGGCCCCCAGCAGCAGCTAGCACCACCTGGCCCCCAGCAGCAGCCAGCAGCACCTGGCCCCCAGCAGAAGCCAGCACAACCTGGCCCCCAGCAGAGGCTAGAAGCACCTGGCCCCTAGCAGCAGCCAGCATCACCAGGCCCCCGAAAGCAGCCAGCACAACCAGGCCCCCAGCAGAAGCAGCCAGCACCACCAGCAGCCAGCACCACTAGGCCCCCAGCAGCAGCCAGCACCACCAGGCCCCCAGCAGCAGCAGCCAGCACCACCAGCAGCCAGCACCACTAGGCCCCCAGCAGCAGCCAGCACCACCAGGCCCCCAGCAGCAGCCAGCACCACCAGGCCCCCAGCAGAGGCTAGAAGCACCTGACCCCTAGCAGCAGCCATCACCACCAGGCCCCCAGCAGAGGCTAGAAGCAACTGGCCCCCAGCAGCAGCCAGCACCACCAGGCCCCCAGCAGCAGCCAGCACCACCTGGCCCCCAGAAGCAGCCAGCACAACCAGGCCCCCAGCAGAAGCAGCAGCCAGCACCACCAGCAGCCAGCACCACCAGGCCCCCAGCAGCAGCTAGCACCACCTGGCCCCCAGCAGCACCACCTGGCCCCCAGCTGCAGCCAGCACCACCTGGCTCCCAGAAGCAGCCAGCACCACCTGGCCCCCAGCAGCACCACCTGGCCCCCAGCTGCAGCCAGCACCACCTGGCTCCCAGAAGCAGCCAGCACCACCTGGCCCCCAGCAGCAGCAGCAGCCAGCACCACCAGCAGCCAGCACCACCAGGCCCCCAGCAGCAGCTAGCACCACCTGGCCCCCAGCAGCACCACCTGGCCCCCAGCAGAAGCCAGCACCCCCAGGCCCCCAGCAGCAGCCAGCACCACCTGGCCCCCAGCAGCACCACCAGGCCCCCAGCAGCAGCCAGCACCACCTGGCCCCCAGCAGCACCACCTGGCCCCCAGCAGAAGCAGCCAGCACCACCAGGCCCCCAGCAGAAGCAGCCAGCACCACCAGGCCCCCAGCAGAAGCAGCCAGCACCACCAGGCCCCCAGCAGAAGCAGCCAGCACCACCAGGCCCCCAGCAGTGTTGTATGTCCTTGTATCACCATATTTCAACTTTGTTATGTTTAGAAAACATTTATACCAAACCTCGTCATACAAGCGAAAATAGACGATCAAAAAGCTCACAACCTGTTGCGTTGTGAGCTTGTAGATAAGCTATTTTTTGCTGTATCGAAAAAGAAAAAAAAATCCTGCATCGTAACGGTTTCCACCTGACATCGACGATGCTACAGTCACATAAGTTACTCATCAAACATTAATATTACAAATGATTGATGAGTCATAGGCCTATGTCAGGATCTCCTGCTATATGGATATAAAGTAAAGACATTTTACCTTCATGTGAAGAACAGATGTTGAAAGAAAAGACGCTGCAGATCTGAACGGTCTTGAGTTCGTCTGAGGATGTGGGTTTAACTTCCTCAAAGTCAACTTCAAAAACACGAGAACCAACTGACGTCACACTGCTCTAACGTATGAGCTTACAGTGTTCTCTCTGTACAGGCTGAAAGATATTGAGTTATTAGATTTTGTGGAAATGTACAACTTTAAGATTAAGCCCCGGAGCGCTTTATGGCATTTTATTCAACATTTTACACATATTACCAAATTACCTCTTACATTATAAAACCTTTTACCAGCAGGTGTGGGACTTATGCCATTTTTAACCCAATACAGCTACTCTGTAGAATAAGTATATTATCACTTATAAAAGCTAAATATGTTTTTGCTAAATTGTCCATATATTAAAAAAGAAAAGAAGGATCTTTGTAACTGTAATCTATTTGACTATTTGATAGTAGAGGTTATTTATTAAGCTATGAAACCTTTTTCAAGAGAGAAAATGTTTCCTGTGATTTACAGAGCAGTTAGTTCTGTGGTTTAGCCCCACTTTGCACTTTGGTAACCCTGGGTTTGTGCTATTGAAATAAACACGCTGGACAACGCTCCACACGTCCGCAGCCAGCAGCACCTGGCGGCTGGCCCCCACTATCAGCCAGCAGCACCTGGCCCCCAGCATCAGCCAGCACCACCTGGCCCCCAGCAGAGCTAGCACCACCAGGCCCCCAGCAGGAGCCAGCACCACCTGGCCCCCAGAAGCAGCCAGCACCACCAGGCCCCCAGCAGCAGCCAGCACCACCTGGCCCCCAGCAGCAGCCAGCACCACCAGGCCCCCAGCAGCAGCCAGCACCACCTGGCCCCCAGCAGTAGACAGCACCACCTGGCCCCCAGCAGCAGCCAGCACCACCTGGCCCCCAGCAGTAGACAGCACCACCTGGCCCCCAGCAGCAGCCAGCACCACCTGGCCCCCAGCAGCAGCCAGCAGCAGCCAGCAGCAGCCAGCACCACCTGGCCCCCAGCAGCAGCCAGCAGCAGCCAGCACCACCTAGCCCCCAGCAGCAGCCAGCAGCAGCCAGCAGCAGCCAGCACCACCTGGCCCCCAGCAGCAGCTAGCAGACAGCACCACCTGGCCCCCAGCAGCAGCCAGCAGCAGCCAGCACCACCTAGCCCCCAGCAGCAGCCAGCAGCAGCCAGCAGCAGCCAGCACCACCTGGCCCCCAGCAGCAGCTAGCAGACAGCACCACCTGGCCCCCAGCAGCAGCCAGCAGCAGCCAGCACCACCTAGCCCCCAGCAGCAGCCAGCAGCAGCCAGCACCAGCCAGCACCACCTGGCCCCCAGCAGCAGCTAGCAGACAGCACCACCTGGCCCCCAGCAGCAGCCAGCACCACCTGGCCCCCAGCAGCATCTAGCAGACAGCACCACCTAGCCCCCAGCAGCAGCAGTCTTGTATGTCCTTGTATCACCATATTTCAACTTTTTTATGTTTAAAAAACATTAATGCTAAACCTCGTCATACAAGCGAAAATAGCCGATCAACAAGCTCACAACCTGTTGCGTTATGTGCTTGTAGATCATCAATTTTTTTCCTAGTGGTTCAGTCTGTTTGTGGGTTTTATAAATATTGAACCAAAAAAAAATAAAAAAAATCCTGCATCGTAACGGTTTCCACCTGACATCGACGATGCTACAGTCACATAAGTTACTCATCAAACATTAATATTACAAATGATTGATGAGTCATAGGCCTATGTCAGGATCTCCTGCTATATGGATATAAAGTAATATATCAGAGACACTGATATGGAACTTAAGATCGACGGATTCGGCGAGCCAATCCGTCTGGATCGAGACGCTGTGATCACGGACAAGTCGACGGGCGGGGGTGTGTGCCTATATATAAATGAGCGGTGGTGTAAAAACGTGATTATAAGAGAGAGGATCTGTACAGCTGATCTGGAGCTGCTCTCCGTCTCACTACGCCCTCAGTATCTGCCACGCGAATTCCCCCAGCTGTTTGTCACTGTCGTGTATATTCACCCGAAAGCAAACAGGAGTAATGCATGTGAACGGATTCACCAAGTAACCCAGAGGCTCCAATCTATATCTCCCGATGCCCCTAATATTGTTCTTGGAGACATGAATCACTGTACATTGTCAGATACTCTGCGAGACTTTTATCAGTATGTCACGTGCCCGACCAGGTATGAAAACATACTGGATTTGTGTTATGGCAACATTAAGAACGCTTATAAGTCCATCTCGCTCCACCCCTTGGGATCTTCTGATCACAACTGTGTGCATCTCATCCCTGTTTATCGCACCGTGCTGAAAAGGGAGAAGGTACAGACAATCCGGGTAAAGGACTGGAGGAATAATGACGCCTGTCTGTCTCTACAGGGTTGTCTGGACTGCACTGATTGGGACATGTTTAAACAGTCGTGTAATGACATTGATGAACTCACTGATGTTATTTGTAGCTGGATATCGTATTGTGAGAACACAGTGATCCCTGTCAAAACTGTCAAGATTTATCCTAACAGCAAGCCATGGGTATCTAAGTCACTTAAAGGGCTATTGCAAAAAAAGGAAAAGGCATTTAAAGAAGGGAACCTTATAGAAATGCATAATATAGAGAAAGAGATAAAACGAGAAATCAGGGCTGGAAAAATGAGGTATAAAGACAAGATAGAAAATCAGCTCAGGATGAATAATCTGGGTTCTGCCTGGAGTAGTATGAAAACTATTGTAGGACTTAAAGAAGAGGGTAGGACTAACATACAGCTTAGTGGCTATAATTCAGATCTGCAGCTAGCAGAGGAATTTAATGAGTTCTATACCAGATTTGATGTGCATGATTTCAAAGGGCAACATTCTGAGCTTAGGAAGGGGTTGGTGAAATCTAGGGTTCATGACCTCTCCTTTGATGAACATAGTGTGACCACGTGTTTTAAAAGGTGTAAACCTAAGAAAAGTCCAGGCCCAGACAATATAGGTGGCCGTCTGCTTACTGTCTGTGCAGAACAGCTAGGCCCTATTTTCTATTTTATTTTTCAGCTGTCTCTTACTCAGCAGAAGGTGCCATCTTTATGGAAGCGATCCATTGTGGTGCCGGTTGCCAAGGGTCCTCGTCCCAAAGCTCTCAATGACTTCAGGCCTGTGGCCTTAACCTCTTTGGTTATGAAGTCCTTTGAGAGGCTTGTTAAGGATGAGCTCTTGGCAAAAACTGAGTGTTGCCTGGACCCCTTGCAATTTGCATACAGGGCTAAGAGAGGAGTGTCCGATGCTACCATCACCTTACTGAACCTTCTATTTTCACACCTGGAAGTTAGCAAAACACATGCTAGGCTGCTTTTTGTTGACTTCTCATCAGCCTTTAACACTATTCAGCCACACATACTAGTTGAAAAATTAGTTAACAACTTTGGCTTAGATTCAGGTATTATTGGTTGGGTTCTTGATTTTCTCACAAATAGAACCCAGAGGGTACGGGTGAATGGTAAATTGTCTGGAGAACTAACATCATCCACCGGCTCACCCCAAGGTTGTGTTCTTTCCCCACTCTTGTACATCCTGTATACAAATGATTGTAGGAGTCAATATGACAATAGACACATTGTTAAATTTGCAGATGATTCTGTGATTGTTAGTCTTTTGAGTGCTAGTGAAGCCAGTCATGGCCCAGTTG
Source organism: Gymnoscopelus braueri (assembly GCF_963280865.1). NCBI lineage: Eukaryota > Metazoa > Chordata > Actinopteri > Myctophiformes > Myctophidae > Gymnoscopelus > Gymnoscopelus braueri. Next base: position 2,173,918 of record NC_137626.1, read on the forward strand.
TAGATGACTTTATTTCTTGGTGTGAAGATGCATTCCTACAACTGAATGTCACAAAGACTAAAGACATGTGTATTGATTTTAGACGATCTCCACCAGCTCCTCAGAGTAGTGTCATAAATGGCCAGACAGTGGATTTGGTAACCACTTATAAATATCTCGGCTCCATTATTGACGATCGTCTGAAATTTGACTTCAATACTGAAATGGTGTGTAAGAAAGGTCAACAGCGCCTCTTCTGTTTAAGGAAGCTAGCCAAATTTCAGGTGGACAAGTCACTGATGATTTTATTCTATAGAGCTTTCATAGAGTCTGTTATTTCATTTGCTGCCATTTGTTGGTATGGAAACCTTGGCATTAAACAGAAAAATGCCCTTAACAGGGTTGTGAGGGGGGCCAGCAAGATTGTGGGGGCACAATTTAGCTGTCTGAGTCATATATATGACCAGCAGGTGCTTAAGAAAGCATCTTCTATTATGGCAGACAGCTCTCACCCCCTAAATCCTGAATATGAATTCTTGCCTTCCGGCCAAAGGTTAAAGACCCCTGTAGCTAAAAACAATAGGTACAAATTCTCATTTGTACCTACTTCTATTCGTGCCATCAATAACAGCAGCAGGAGGAGGTAGCTATGACTAGCTATTATTATCTGGATCTTGTGATTATGTCTATGTCTATGTGTGTCTTTTGTATGTATGTTTACTGTGTGTTGGAGTTTCTTACTTTCTCACTATCTGCTGTAACATAAGTTGCCCAATTTGGGACATAATAAACTTGAACTTGAACTTGAACTTGAACTAAAGACATTTTACCTTCATGTGAAGAACAGATGTTGAGAGAAAAGACGCTGCAGATCTGAACGGTCTTGAGTTCGTCTGAGGATGTGGGTTTAACTTCCTCAAAGTCAACTTCAAAAACACGAGAACAAACTGACGTCACACTGCTCTAACGTATGAGCTTACAGTGTTCTCTCTGTACAGGCTGAACGATATTGAGTTATTGGATGTTGTGGAAATGTACAACTTTAAGATTAAGCCCAGGAGGCTTTATGGCATTTTATTCAACATTTTACATTTAACATTTTATCTTATCTTATATGAATACAGTGCTGCCAAATTACCTCTTACATTATAAAACTTTTTACCAGCAGGCGTGGGACTTATGCCATTTAACCCAATACAGCTACTCTGTAGAATAAGTATATCATTTATAAAAGCAAAAGTATGTTTTTGCTAAATTGTCCATGTATTAAAAAAAAAAAGATCTTTGTAACTGTAATTTATTTGATGGTAGAGTTTTTTTTCTCCCTTTTTCAAGGGAGAAAATGTTTACTATGACTTACAGAGCAGTTAGTTCTGTGGTTAAGACCCACTTTACACTTTGGTAACCCTGGGTTTGTGCTATTGAAAAAAACACCCTGGACAACGCTCCACACGTCCACAGCCAGCAGCCAGCACCACCTGGCCCCCAGCACCACCTAGCCCCCAGCAGCAGCCAGAACCACCTGGCCCCCAGCAGCAGCCATCACCACCTGGCCCCCAGCAGCAGCCAGCACCACCAGGCCCCCAGCAGCAGCCAGCACCACCTGGCCCCCAGCAGCAGCCAGCACCACCAGGCCCCCAGCAGCAGCCATCACCACCTGGCCCCCAGCAGCAGCCAGCACCACCTGGCCCCCAGCAGCAGCCAGCACCACCTGGCCCCCAGCACCACCTAGCCCCCAGCAGCAGCCAGAACCACCTGGCCCCCAGCAGCAGCCAGCACCACCTGGCCCCCAGCAGCAGCCAGCACCACCTGGCCCCCAGCATCAGCCAGCACCATCAGGCCCCCAGCTGCAGCCAGCACCACCAGGCCCCCAGCTGCAGCCAGCACCGCCTGGCCCCCAGCAGCAGCCAGCACCACCTGGCCCCCAGCAGAAGCCAGCACCACCAGGCCCCCAGCAGCAGCCAGCACCACCTGGCCCCCAGCAGCAGCCAGCACCACCTGGCCCCCAGCATCAGCCAGCACCATCAGGCCCCCAGCTGCAGCCAGCACCACCAGGCCCCCAGCAGCAGCCAGCACCACCTGGCCCCCAGCAGCAGCCAGCACCACCTGGCCCCCAGCAGAAGCCAGCACCACCTGGCCCCCAGCAGCAGCCAGCACCACCTGGCCCCCAGCAGCAGCCAGCACCACCTGGCCCCCAGCAGAAGCCAGCACCACCTGGCCCCCAGCAGAAGCCAGCACCACCAGGCCCCCAGCAGCAGCCAGCACCACCTGGCCCCGAGCAGAAGCCAGCACCACCTGGCCCCCAGCAGAAGCCAGCACCACCTGGCCCCCAGCAGCAGCAAGCACCACCTGGCCCCCAGCAGCAGCAAGCACCACCTGGCCCCCAGCAGAAGCCAGCACCACCTGGCCCCCAGCACCACCTGGCCCCCAGCAGCAGCAAGCACCACCTGGCCCCCAGCAGAAGCCAGCACCACCTGGCCCCCAGCACCACCTGGCCCCCAGCAGCAGCAGTCTTGTATGTCCTTGTATCACCATATTTCAACTTTTTATGTTTAAAAAAACATTTATGCTAAACCTCGTCATACAAGCAAAAATAGCCGATCAACAAGCTCACAACCTGTTGCGTTATGTGCTTGTAGATCAGCTATGTTTTGCTAGTAGTTCAGTCTGTCTGTGGGTTATATAAATATTGGAGGAAAAAAAAGGAAAATAAAAATACATTTCCTTCATCGTAACGGTTTCCACCTGACATCGACGATGCTACAGTCACATAAGTTACTCATCAAACATTAATATTACAAATGATTGATGAGTCATAGGCCTATGTCAGGATCTCCTGCTATATGGATATAAAGTAAAGACATTTTACCTTCATGTGAAGAACAGATGTTGAAAGAAAAGACGCTGCAGATCTGAACGGTCTTGAGTTCGTCTGAGGATGTGGGTTTAACTTCCTCAAAGTCAACTTCAAAAACACGAGAACAAACTGACGTCACACTGCTCTAACGTATGAGCTTACAGTGTTCTCTCTGTACAGGCTGAAAGATATCGAGTTATTGGATGTTGTGGAAATGTACAACTTTAAGATTAAGCCCCGGAGGCTTTATGGCATTTTATTCAACATTTTACAATCTTATCTTATGAATGCAGTGCTGCCAAACTACCTCTTACATTATAAAACCTTTTACCATTAGGCGTGGGACTTATGCCATTTTAACCCAATACAGCTACTCTGTAGAATAAGTATATTATCACTTATAAAAGCTAAAGTATGTTTTTGCAAAATTGTCCAGATAAAAAAAAAGAAATTATCTTTGTAACTGATATCTATTTGATAGTAGAGGCTATTTATTAAGCTATGAAACCTTTGTTCAAGGGAGAAAATGTTTCCTATGACTTACAGAGCAGTTAGTTCTGTGGTTAAGGCCCACTTTGCGCTTTGGTAACCCTGGGGTTGTGCTATTGAAAAAAAACACTCTGGACAACGCTCCACATGTCCTAGACTCTTCTCTCTTCTCTAAAACACCCTGGACAACACTCCACACGTCCTAGAATCTTCTCTCTTCTCTAAAACACCCTGGACAACGCTCCACACGTCCTAGACTCTTCTCTCTTCTCTAAAACACCCTGGACAACACTCCACACGTCCTAGACTCTTCTCTCTTCTCTAAAACACCCTGGACAACGCTCCACACGTCCTAGACTCTTCTCTCTTCTCTAAAACACCCTGGACAACGCTCCACACGTCCTAGACTCTTCTCTCTTCTCTAAAACACCCTGGACAACGCTCCACATGTCCTAGACTCTCCTCTCTTCTCTAAAACACCCTGGACAACACTCCACACGTCCTAGACTCTTCTCTCTTCTCTAAAACACCCTGGACAACGCTCCACACGTCCTAGACTCTTCTCTCTTCTCTAAAACACCCTGGACAACACTCCACACGTCTTAGACTCTTCTCTCTTCTCTAAAACACCCTGGACAACGCTCCACACGTCCTAGACTCTTCTCTCTTCTCTAAAACACCCTGGACAACGCTCCACACATCCCAGACTCTTCTCTCTTCTCTAAAACACCCTGGACAACGCTCCACACGTCCCAGACTCTTCTCTCTTCTCTAAAACACCCTGGACAACGCTCCACACGTCCTAGACTCTTCTCTCTTCTCTAAAACACCCTGGACAACGCTCCACACGTCCTAGACTCTTCTCTCTTCTCTAAAACACTCTGGACAACGCTCCACACGTCCTCGACTCTTCTCTCTTCTCTAAAACACTCTGGACAACGCTCCACACGTCCTAGACTCTTCTCTCTTCTCTAAAACACCCTGGACAACGCTCCACACGTCCTAGACTCTTCTCTCTTCTCTAAAACACCCTGGACAACGCTCCACACGTCCTAGACTCTTCTCTCTTCTCTAAAACACCCTGAACAACGCTCCACACGTCCTAGACTCTTCTCTCTTCTCTAAAACACCCTGGACAACGCTCCACACGTCCTAGACTCTTCTCTCTTCTCTAAAACACCCTGGACAACGCTCCACACGTCCTAGACTCTTCTCTCTTCTCTAAAACACTCTGGACAACGCTCCACACGTCCTAGACTCTTCTCTCTTCTCTAAAACACTCTGGACAACGCTCCACACGTCCTAGACTCTTCTCTCTTCTTTAAAACACCCTGGACAACGCTCCACACGTCCTAGACTCTTCTCTCTTCTCTAAAACACCCTGGACAACGCTCCACACGTCCTAGACTCTTCTCTCTTCTCTAAAACACCCTGAACAACGCTCCACACGTCCTAGACTCTTCTGTCTTCTCTAAAACACCCAGGACAACGCTCCACACGTCCTAGACTCTTCTCTCTTCTCTAAAACACCCTGGACAACGCTCCACACGTCCTAGACTCTTCTCTCTTCTCTAAAACACCCTGGACAACGCTCCAAACGTCCTAGACTCATCTCTCTTCTCAGTAATTGGCGCTATGTTCTGTATTATATTTGCTTTTATTTGTATTATATGTTTAACTGATTACTGAGTACAAAAACCCCAATGATGATATATTAACACTAAAGTCATGTGACACACACACAAAATGGACGCTAGCCTAGGGTTTAAGTTGTTAAAGCAGCACTATGTAACTGTACTCTCCTACCACGGATTTGAACCCGGTTTCCTGCACAAACGCTGACATTGTCGCCATTGAGCTAATAGAGCCCTGCCTGCTTGCTCTGGGGAGAAATTAAATCTTGACCATCAAGTCAAAAAGTGTGTCAGATCCTGTGTCTAGGTGAGACATGACCTTTGACACCATCTTAATGTCTCAATAGAAGAGCAGGGAGACTAAATACAAACCACCACAATTATATAAGTTATATTGTATTAACCAGTGGTGTAAACTAACTAAGTACATTTAGTCAAGTACTGTAATTAAGTATTTTTTACTTTAATGGAGTATTTCCAATTTTCAGTACTTTTACTTCTACTCCACTACATCTCAGAGACAAATATTATACTTTTACTCCACTACAAGTATTTGAAAACTTAAGTTACTCTTTACTTTGCAGATATAAATTATTATATTATAAAACACACATTAACCACTTTAGCCATATTCTAAACCTAGGCTATTTGAAAATAGCCGATCTACAAGCTCGATGCGACGCGTTGTGAGCTTGTAGATCTGCTACTTTCAAACACTTGTACTTTTACTTTAGGTACTAAGTACATTTTGATACCAATACTTTTGTACTATTACTCAAGTAAATGTTTTATTCCAGAGAGACTTTTACTTGTAACAGAGGACTTCTACATTGCAATATTGATACCTTTACTTAAGTAAAACATTTGAGTACTTTTTCCACCACTGGGTTAAACTCTTTTTGATGCTTTATTAACTCATTTAGCTGGGGACCCTCCTGGAACCCCCTCATGGACCCCCTGGGCCAGGGGGGGTCCCCGGACCGCACTTTGAGAACCATTCCTTTACTCCCATCCATCTACAATATGGTAACACAGCGCCCCCCCTAGATGCTTCTGTGGCCGCAGGGCGGTACTGCAGGCCCCGTCCTGTCCGTCTGAAGCATGGGTCTGCGCTGTGATTCGCCGCCAACGGGTCGCCGGGACAACCAAAGCCCCAAGCGGCCAATGACAGCGCGAGCCACACCTGCCCCCCTCCCCCCGGGCTATGGGATGGTTAGAATCAAACCCCAGAGCACCTGTTGTTCTACGTCGGTACAGCATCCTTAAAAAAAACACTTTTTAATACATTTAAACACCTTTTTCTGAGGATAAAAACACGATAAACCGTTCAAACTATTATCTTATGGTTACATAAGACGTCTCCGCGCGTGTTTAGTCACTTTTAATAGTGTTTTAAAGGATGGATAAATTAAAGAAGGTTCTGAGAGGAGAGGATGCGGCCGGGAGCGACAACACGGACATCCTGGAGGTAAGAGACACACAGAGAGAGCATGCTAACGATGCTAAAGCTAACATGCTAACGATGCTAAAGCTAACATGCTAACGATGCTAAAGCTAACATTATAACGATGCCAAAGCTAACAGTGTAATGATACTAAAGCAAACATGCTAACGATGCTAAAGCTAACATGCTAACGATGCTAAAGCTACCATTTTAAATATGCCAAAGCCAACATGCTAACGATGCTAAAGCTAACATGCTAATGATGCTAAAGCTAACATGCTAATGGTGCTAAAGCTACCATTTTAACGATGCCAAAGCCAACATGCTAACGATGCTAAAGCTAACATGCTAACGATGCTAAAGCTAACATGCTAATGATGCTAAAGCTAACGACGTCACGGTGTTTCTTTTGAACTACTTTTGAAGTACTTTACTTTGTAACTTATTTAAAGACGAGGTGAGGACTGGGTGAGGACCTTCACACTTTAGGATCAGGCATTGAAAGTAGCCAGAAAACAATAGCCGATCTACAAGCTCACAACGCGTTGTGAGCTTGTAGATCTGCTATTTTTTTTTAGGTTTGTGAAATTCTGCTCAAGTTTTCCTCATCCAAGTAAAGTAAGGAAAACTCAATCCCCCTAAACCTAAACCTAACGTCTAAAGGTCTAAACCTAAACCTAAATCTGAACCTAAACCTAACGTCTAAAGGTCTAATCTTAAACTCCCGACATTAATTCCTTTTTCTAATTGTGAACTTATCTCTAAACATCTTTTTAAAACCACAAAACAACCATTTTTCCAGGAACATATGTTTCCTCACAATGTATTTCTCATATTTTACTATACTATACTTATATGCTACAGAGGGAAATTATGGGTGAAAAACTGTATTTATTTATATTTTTGTTCCGTAAACATGGGGCAAAGTTTTTACGCAATTACTTTTGTAATTTAAGCTGTAAATGCTCTGTTTAGACGACCACGCAGTCTCATGCTAAGGTTAGAACGTAATGTAGATTCTATAGCATGTTATATAGACCATTGGTTCTCAAAGTGGGGTCCGCGGGGACCCCCAGGGGTCTTTGAGGGGGTTCCAGGGGGTCCCCAGCCAAAGCGGTTAATCTAGCATCACAATCATTTGAACCACTTTAACCATTTATACGTTGGTTATTCAAAAATATCAGATCTACAAGCTCGCACATCTGCTGGCTTGTGCATCTGCTATTTTTGAAAATATCTTGAAAAATGTCTAAAATGTTTGGAAGCTTTTTGATCATTGTTGAATTCCTTAACACAAATCTCGTCTTCCGGGGGACCCTGGCACAAAATAAATTTCTGATGGGGGTCCACGACCAAATACATGTCAATCTGGGGGTCCCTGGCAAGAAAACATTTGAGAACTACTGATTTAGACAGGTTCATGTGTTCACCTGGCATCATCCTATAGTTTCAATGTACAGATTATTATTATTTAATATTGTCAAGACAACATACTACCAAAAAAAAAAGTTGCGAAAATAGCAGATCTACAAGCTCACAACGCGTCGCGCTGCGACGCGTTGTGAGCTTGTAGATCTGCTATTTTCACTAGTTTGGGTCCCGGGCAAACGTCTCATTTCTGCTTTGGGTCTCCACTCGAGATAAAAAGGTTTGGGAGCCACAGGTCTAGACTGATGCTAGGTTCTTTGTTTACCTGTGATCCTATAGTTTCCATGTACAGATTATTATGTTGATATTATATATTGTTTAGATCACACATGGGCCCCCACCTTCACTTAATGCAGGTTGATATCGGAATAATTCTACACATGCAAACATGACCCACTTTAATTAACTTACTTATGTTAACTGTAATCAAGTGCTTAAAGTTAACTTAAGAATAAGTAAATGCATTTAAAATTAAATAAAAATGTTACTTTTAAGGATTCCAATTCAAAAACAGCAAAAGGATTCCCCCCCAAAAAAGCAAGTAGCAGATCTACAAGCTCAAAACGCGTCACACTGCGACGCGTTTTGAGCTTGTAGATCTGCTGCTTTTGTGTGACATAGAATGGTGAAGTAGGGCATTAATTATGAAAAAAGTTAAAATACGGAGATAAGAGTTTTCTGTACAGCATAATGCAATGTGGCCCCTCTGGAGTGAGAGTGGAAATATAGTGACCCTCTGCATCATCTAAGTTTACTGAGACACTACACTGTCTCTCTACATTCTATGTATGTGTTTACCTTGTTTATTGTAGTGTTATTGTAGTGTAATATAAAAATATATATATATATGTCTAAAAAATTATCTGTACATTGAAACTGTAGGTTGCCAGCAGGTCAACAAACTAACATCCGTGTTTCTAAATAACATGCTATCTCTAAATGACATTTAAACCTTTGCATAAGACTTCAAATTCGGCCCGGACCCGACCCGACCCAACGTTTTCAGGGGCGGGCCGGCCGAAAATCTATGCTAATTGGTCGGGCCGGGCCGAGTCTCGGGTTCCGTGAAAAAAAAAAAAAAAAAAGTACCCCCAAAAAATATTTTTGGGGGTACCGTGTTATTAAAGTAAAACGGGCGACAATGGCCAAAACTCAATTTAAAATGTATTGATAATTTTCAGGTCTGTCAAGAACTCAAAAGACTGCATGGTCGTTAAGACTTAATAGCATCCAGGTCGCCTGAGGTTACCGTGTGAGCCCTACATCTGTGTGTGTTTTAAACACATAGAAACCAGCTCATCCGCACACAGCCTGCAGAAACACACACGACTTGTGTAGTTAGGTACGCTAGTAGCAGCAGTGTTGCCATGTCTGCTTATTGTAAGCCACTTTAGGCTTGTCTTTTCTCTGTGAAGTCATTTGGCGCAAGTATTGGTGGGTTGCTGTTTTTTTTTTGGGGGGGGGGGCTTGTTTCTAAAGTGTAGAGCTTATTTGGGCTTCTTTCAGTTCAATCACTTTAACACTTATATGCATTGGCTATTTGAAAATAGCTGATCTGCAAGCGCACAACACGCTTGCAGATCGGCTTTTTTCAAAGAAGTCCTGAAAGAAATCTGAAAAGAAATCTGGAATGTTTTTGAAACATTTTAACGACACATATCTTGTATGGGGGGGGGGGGGGGGGGCGGGGGCACACAATATTCTCAGATGGGGGTCCGTGGAAACACTGGTTTAAAACAACAGTAGAACAATAAAGTTTCTACTGACCGGGTGTTTTAGGATTGTTATCATAGACCTGGTCGCTTGTTTCTCTCGCAAAATCTGGCAACACGTGTGTACTTAATTCATCCTAGATACGTGTGTGTGTGTGTGTGTGTGTGTGTGTGTGTGTGTGTGTGTGTGTGTGTGTGTGTGTGTGTGTGTGTGTGTGTGTGTGTGTGTGTGTGTGTGTGTGTGTGTGTGTGTGTGTGTGTGTGTGTGTGTGTGTGTGTGTGTGTGTGTGTGTTCATCCCCAGGGGAAATTAAGGCCTTATATAATTATAAGCAACTCTAACCATCGTCACAAACAATGAAATAGACATTTAAAAAAACATTATAATAATAACATTGTAAAGGTGGTGTAAGTGATATTTTATGGTCTCTGGAACAAAACATTTGACAAATGTTCGCTTTGAAAAATATATATTCAAAGATTTGCACAAATGTTCACGCTTTTTCAAAAATAGCAGATCTACAAGCTCATAGATCATAGTGCGTCACTGAGTGCCGCGCTATGAGCTTGTAGATCTGCTATTTTTGAATAGCCAAAGAAATTAAAATGACAGACATGCGTTCCTGGATTGAATGGGTTAAATGTCACAATCGGTGGGCCACACCTAGCCTGGTAAACACCCCCTCCCTCCGGAAATCTCATGCATTGCATTGCATTTGGTTTCAGGAAGGAGGGTCTGGGATTGCTCACAGAGTAAAGCTGCCCGAACCGCTGCGCATACGAACCAATCAGCGGCTGCTAGGGGCGGGATCATCCAATCACCTGCCTAGTAGCTTGAAAAAATGAAACTCCGTCTGTCATCGATTCTGCGCCCGAAGTCTCAGATGCAAGTACGCTGCGAAACAAAATGTGTGTCGCAAGCTTCTTCCATTTGACGGAGTGAGGTTAGGCCACACCCCCACTGGGCACATCCAGACAATTACCATATTATAATGAGCGTCTGTCTGTCTGTCTGTCTGTCTGTCTGTCCTGTCTTTCTCTCAGGCAGCGAACCAGGCCTCCACGTTGTCCTGGGGAACCCGAGTCAAAGCCTTCGTCATCTGTTTTATACTGGGAGTCACTTTATCTATACTGGTAATATACCTGTCTGTCTGTCTGTCTGTCTGTTTTATACTGGGAGTCACTTTATCTATACTGGTAATATACCTGTCTGTCTGTCTGTCTGTCTGTCTGTCTGTCTGTCTGTTTTATACTGGGAGTCACTTTATCTATACTGGTAATATACCTGTCTGTCTGTCTGTCTGTCTGTCTGTCTGTTTTATACTGGGAGTCACCTTATCTATACTGGTAACCTGTCTGCCTGTCTCTCTGTCTATCTGCTTTATAGTGGTACACTACCTGTCTGTCTGCCTACCTCTATCAGCGTTATACTGGTACACTACCTGTCTGTCTGCATACCTGTCAATCTGCTTTATACTCAGGGGTGCACATAACTTTTTAGGTCTAGTACTCAGAATACCACCTGGAGATGTGACTTGGTGCGCACCAAATAAATAGTCCCGTCCCGTTTTGTCAACGGGGGGGGGGGGGATTCAGCACGGTGCCCACCGGGACAGTTTTGTCAACCGGGGGAAGACGATCTGCTTCCAAATGTTGCTGTTTTTCGCCTTTTTTTTCTCTCATGCCGTTTGGTCAACCCCCCAAGGTTGGTGCCCTGTGCTGCGCTGCTTTTATCCGCCAGATTGGGACGTTCACGGCATATTTTGCACCATTGCGGTGCGTTCATCATCGGTGACGAGTGCCTCTAACAGCCGCTGCTGGCTGCGTGCACGCAGCGAGGCAATGCGAGGCAACAATCACACAATCACGTGCAGCACGCGTCCCCTTCCCCTGCGCCTAATGGCTGTACATGGGGCCGACGTGTGCTTTAGCGCAGGGGTCTTCAACAGGGGGTCCGGGACCCCTAGGGGGTCCTCAGAGTTACTACAGGGGGTCCGCCAAATCTTTGTGTGATAAGACTTTTTATTTTACCTTAACCACCTGAACCCTAGCATCCCTATTTTGAGGAGAACTTTAGCCAAAAATAGCAGATCTACAAGCTCACAACGCCTCGCGATGCGAGGCGTTGTGAGCTTGTAGATCTGCTATTTTTGGCAAAGACGTATAGGTGTAGAGGGAAAAAAGAGCAGACCAAGTAAAAAAATTATACAATATAGAGGGGGTCCCTGCTTCATCTTGCTCTCAGTTAGCGGGTCCTTGGGCTGAAAACGTTGAAGACCCCTGCTTTAGCGTGATAGTGTGAGTGTGGCTTCAGGAAGTAAATTCCTAGCCTCGATCTCCAGGCTTGGAAATTCCTGTCCCAGCTGTTGGTACGCAAAAAGCGCCTCACGTCGTCTGATGTGCCGCGCATTATTTATTTTGGGTGCGCATGCGCACCAGCGCACCAGTTATGTGCACCCCTGTTTATACTGGTACACAACCTGTCTATCTGACTACCTGTCTATCTGCATACCTGTCTATCTGCCTGTCTTTTTCACAGTACCTGTCTGTCTGTCTTTCTGCCTGTCTGTCTGTTTCACAGTACCTGTCTTTCTGCCTGTCTGTCTCTTTCACACTGGAGTCACCCTGTCCATACCGGTACAGTACCTGTCTATCTGCTTCATACTGTACACTACCTGTCTATCTGCTTCATACTGTACACTACCTGTCTATCTGCTTCATACTGTACACTACCTGTCTATCTGCTGTCTGTTGCTATATTATTATATTATATAAACACAATGTGTAAAACACACTTTTTTAATATATATTACTCCTCCAAACATCACACACATCAGTACACAGTGGCCCTCATTTATCAACGCAGCGTATAAACCGGCGTATATTTTTCCATATATTCGGCCGTACACCAACGTCGAAGTCACATTTATCAACGAATCCTACACAGCTGATCCGAGCCTACATTTGGTCCCAGGCTTGATAAATGTCACGGCTGAAACCTAGCGTCATTTAAATAACACGCCCTTAAATATTCTCAAAACGCCCCGATTTTACGACATGAAGAAGAACCAGAATACGACCAAAGACATCAAAAGCCAATGAGAAAGAGTTTCCCCCGCCTGCCTCGCCACACACGCACACGCCCCCCCCCCCCCCCCCTCTCTCTCTCTCTCTCTCTCTCTCTCTCACACACACACACACACACACACACACACACGCCCGCCCAGCTGTGTTTTTCATGTATTGTAATCGTACCGTAGCGGTACAATCTTTGTCACGTAGGCTTGTAGCCTACATGAATGACATATTATGATACCAATCACATCGCCATGAATGGAATACGTTTGTATATTAATTTATTTAACCCATACCGAGCAGTGCACAAGCAGTCATGTAGGATATTCCCCGTGAGACTCGGACGGGCGGCAGTCATTCCGTCACCGTGCCGCCACATTAATAAGAGATTGGAGCGTCGGGTTTATATCCTTAACCCAGCCAGGTTGTAGTCTTCAAAACTCTCTATGACATAACTCCATAACATAGGACAAGCTACTGTAAGTTTGTACACCTCACTGTCCATGAAAAGATCGTCGGGAGTCCCGAAAATGCGCTCGCAGAAGCGCTGTATATTTTGAAAATAGCAGATCTACAAGCTCACAACGCGTCGCGATGCGACCCGTTTTTGAGCTTGCAGATCTGCTATTTTAAAATAGCCAATGACTGTTAAAGCAGTTTGTTTAAATTACTTTATAAAATGTGATATTTTCACAGGGATTATTTATTAGTGTAGATATACATTTAGGAGTGGATTATGTGTCCAGATGCCTGTCAGACAGTCAGACAATGCTTCTCCGCAGGTCTAGAATGGAATAAACGGGCGCAGCCAACGTCAGCGTATGGTAGGATGAAGCCCACGTCAGGATATATTGATAAATGCCGAAAGGTGCGGTGATCTCGCCGTACGCCCATTATTTGGGCTGCACCGCGTTGATAAATGAGGGCCAGTATCTCTAGTGTCATGTGATCAACACAGATCTGTCCCATTTGTCATGTTCCATCCTGATTGGCTAACATTGGCTTCCAAAGGGTGCAGGAGTGGCTCGTTTTGAACAGAATACCTGGAATCATGAATCATGAATCATGAAGTGTGATGGCGGTGAAACTTTGCACACACATTCCCACTAGGCCGAGGAACAAATGGTTTATTATTGTTATTAATAATATTAATAGTAATATCAATATTTGTATTCATATTACAGGGTACATGTATGTCATTATTGTTATTAATCATATTTATATTCATATTACAGGGTACATGTATGTTATTATTGTTATTAATCATATTTATATTCATATTACAGGGCTCATGTGTGTTGTTATTGTTATTAATCATGTTTATATTCATATTACAGGGCTCATGTGTGTTGTTATTGTTATTAATCATATTTATATTCATATTACAGGGCACATGTCTGTTATGGGTGCCGACTGTGGGTCTCGCCATCTTTGCTGCTTTTTATACTCTGGGAAACGTCTGTTCTCTGGCCAGGTAAAACATGTGTTTATGTGTATAGATATATAAATATATTTATTTAATATTTCTGTCGGGTGTCTGTTACTTTTCAGCATTCAAATGAAACAAAACAAAAGTATCAGATAGCAGTAAGACTTTCTATTTCTTTTTACATTTGAGATAACGAGCCACTTCTGGCTCCCGGCAGCCATCTTGGACGCCATCTTGAAAATGACTTTAGCTCAATACTGGTTTATTTATTTTGTTATGTGAAAAATTGCCAAGCTACACGCTCACATTGGGAGCTTGTAGATCGGCTATTTTTTGTGTGACAACGCAGTTTGATGAAGTAGAGCATTCATTTATGAGAAAATATATAAAGTCTGCATATGGAGATAAGCTTTAATTGGTTTAACTCTGCATTGGATCAATAGGAGATAGAAAACACTTTCTGTGTGGAGTGACGCTGCCCTCTCCTGGTAACATTGGAGTACTGCCACTGTTTTATAGACAGTTTGGTTTTATAATTTATTTCTCTCTCTCTTAATTTGGTGTTTATCCCATTTCTCAAGTTCTTGATTGGCAAGTGCCCCAGACTCTCTCTCTCTCTCTCTCTCTCTCTCTCTCTCTCTCTCTCTCTCTCTCTCTCTCTCTCTCTCTCTCTCTCTCTCTCTCTCTCTCTCTATATATATATATATATATATATATATATATATATATATATATATATATATATATATATATATATATCAGGGTCCCCACGGTCATGAAATTCCTGGAAATATTTTGAAATAAAAATTAAAAAAATCCAGTACTGGAAAAGGTTTGGAATTGATCAAAGGTCCTGGAATTTATCAAGGGTCCTGGAAAAATATTTGGCTATGCATTGTTTTTGGCTATTGATTTTGTTAACACAAAACATTTTCATAAACATGTATAACATTACATAAAATATGTAACATAAGTAGTTTTTCGCCGAACGGGCTGTGTGATTGCAGCCTAATGTATGTCTCAATTGTTAGGTTGCACTGCATAGGGTGCCAGGTTGGTCACGTGATAAAAATAACAGAGCTACAAGCTCACAACGTGCTGCAGCGTGATGAGTAGTTAGCTTGCAGAGCTGTTTGTTTGTCACGTGACACCAACCTGGCAACTTGTGCAGGTTGTGTGTTTGCTGTCCCAACAAACAATTGCGAGCAACATGTGAATAGTCGGTGAAGCGTAAACGAACGCAGTTAAAATATATCGGATGAACTAGTAGTATGATCCACAATGCCAGGGAAATGTTTGTTTAATAATTTGTGGCTTACAAATGAAAAGTTTAAAGACTGGGTAAAGCGAGAAGAGGACCCGAATAGAGCTGGCTGCAAGTTATGCCACAAATCTTAGCCGGATACTGTACTGATCCTAAAATAAATGGCACTTTAAGTTTACCACTCTTGATTTGTTTTACATAATTATGTTCATCCCTCCTCTGTCTGACAGTATCCTCTTGTTGAAAACTTAATAGGAAAAACATAGGAAAACCTACAACAAAAGTGTAATTTAAAACATCCTTGCATCCTTCATTACTTTTAAATTCATAAATGGGGCAAATGCAAGGCAATATTATTTAAAAAAAAAAAGTCATAAGGATGCCATAATGAGTCTTGTATTCCAGTGAGCTATGCCCTAATTTTGCACAAAATTTTGAATGGAATTGTACCATTCTATGCTTTATTTTTGCTACACTGCCTATTTTTGGGCATTGTACATAGGAGTAATAGACACATTATTGCGCTGAATGGTTGTTCAAAAAAAATGAATCTCCCGCAAAGATGAAGGTTTTATTGAAAGATCATGATCACACAGAATAGAGCAGTCCTCTCTCCATGTCCTCATAGGAGCCACAGGGCCTCCTGGGCTCTCTCCATAGACCATATTCACACGGCGGCCATATTGGAATTTAACATTGAAAGTGCCGCCACCCGGGGTGGCTACTTTCATTGACTTCATAGAAACATGGCCGCCGTGTGAATATGGTCTATGGCCTCACAGGAGCCATAGGGCCTCCTGGGCTCTCTCCATGGCCTCACAGGAGCCACAGCTTAAGCGGCAACGGGACGCGCGCGTGTACGTGTGTGTGTGTGTGTGTGTGTGTGTGTGTGTGTGTGTGTGTGTGTGTGTGTGTGACGGGATGCACACGCATGTCTGTTGGAACTGTTGCAGGTACCAACAGTACCAACATCCCTGATATACTGTCTGTATATCAGTATATATATCATTATGTATATGATATGCTATCTGTGCACAGTGCATAACCCAAACTGCATATACTCTGGGTGCTCATATCCCCCGACCGGTATGGACTAGTATCCATAATAATACATTTTTCCTTAAAAAACCTGCACTATCCACATGTTTGACACACAGATTCATATTCTTTTGCTAAATAGCTAAATCATGAACCAGTATCGTCCAAATACAATTAAATGGAATATAAATGAGATTCTGAAATGACAATACGTGATGATACCAGTATGTGTGTTGTGTTCCAGTACTATCAACCATCATCATAATAATATTATGTTACAGTACTATCTTCTTAATGGGACCAGTCAACCAGGTGAAGAGGATGTGTGCGAAAGAGAGAGCTCTGGCTACCGCCGTCATGCTGGTTAGTACACACACACACACACACACACACACACACACACACACACACACACACACACACACACACACACACACACACACACACACATTTTAACAATGTATTTATGTCCACACAAGGGAATTTGCATACAAGGACACAGATATTACAGGTGCAGCAGTGTTTCCCTGTAGCCAGAAGCTGAAGGTGTGGGAAATATGCATTTTGAGAACCCAACATTTTTCGGCGTGCATCTATAGAGTAACAGAAGTCCTGACGTCACTCGTTCATCCCCTGGTTCGTAAAGTAATGTCTCTATGGAGAATAACATTGGGTCATCTTAGAATCGTCTCATATAAGAATTGTGGTCCAAAAATGTCTCGCCGATATTGTCAGGGAGGTTCTGTATCGTTTATGATAGTCAGTCACTTATATTTGATACAGTCTGTTTCTGGAAATAATCTAACTAATTCGGCGGAAGTAACATTATCGTCAGTTGATGCTTCATATCCATAAGAGTCAAACCAACAGGTCATTTGTTCATTTTTGGAACACAGTTCTTATTTGACGTGATATTAAACACGTCTATGGGGATTCAGAATGGGGGTGGAAAACCGCGAACCAGGTAGGATGTGTAAATTACGTCAGACTTCGGTGCTCTATAGGATGCCCGCACGACGATTTTTGGGGGGTTCTCAAAATGCATATTTGTGCTCAAACACAAAGACTTATATAGTACATGTGCACAGTAATGAGCAGGAAAATATCTGTATAGTTTACATATGAATTGTCTCCAGATTTAGGAAAATATACTTTTATTAGACCAAGTAGTAATAGACAAACTGTCATACATAACAAAAAAGACAGTGGTGGAGGAAATACTCACACTTCTTACTTCTAACACATTACCTGCCATTCACGGTTATATCCGTGAATTCAAATCCAACCGTAAGAGTAAATACCTCCAAAAGGTTAGCGACACCCACAGTCACAATACCAGAGGGAGCGTTAACAACAATTTGGTACCACCCACCCATAAATCAAACATGGGCAAATTCTCCTTCTACAGCACTGCCACCCAGGATTGGAATAGCCTAACTCCATCCCTCAAAAAATGCAGTTCGCTGGGCTCATTTAAAAGAGCCTTAAAAAATCACCTTTCAGGAGGTCAAAGGAGGAGGTAGTACCATTTTTCCCGTTAGACAGCAGACCCCCCCCCCCTGTTCTTGTACATATTTTTTTTCCCCCTCCTTTTTATTTTTTTGTTGTACATAGTGTAAATTTTTTTGGCTGTTTATTTTGTAATGATATTTGAACTGTGGTGCCACTATATATGCCTATGAATTGAATACCAAGGCCCTCATTGGAAACAAGTCCGCAAGGACTTTTATGAACGGACCTGTTAGACAAAGTATTTTAAATGTAACTGTGCTGTTTTACATTTTTTGCCTAATAAAATATTCAATCAATTCAATCAATCAAAACCGTTATCTGACAATCTCAAATATGTCTGTGATTTTTGCAGAAAAAAAATTGCAGAAAAAAATCATACTGGATTTAAGGGGTGGCGGCCCGCCACTGCTTAATGCATATAGGGGAAACACTGGGTGCACGGCCCGCAGCCTGCAGGGCCCTGTGAGAATGATAGACAGTTTAGACACTGTAGTTATAGCAGAAACAGACTGTTGGAAAGGCTGTGCTGTGCCCTGTGTCTGTGCAGTGTGACTGTCAGCGCCGCTCGTGCTGGCGGTGGCACGTGCACCGAACGCACGTGCGGTGCGCGTTCATTCGCTGGGCGCGCCAACGCACCCGATATTGTCCGATTGATGTTGAGGGGGGGGGGGGCTTTGATTTTGTGTTGTTCCACGGCCCTGAGGGGTCTTAATGCGGCCCTGAGGGGTCTTAATGCGGCCCTGAGGGGTCTTAACCCATTGAGACCTGAAGCGATTCTACATGTCTCCTAAATCTCAACAGTATTCTGAAAAACCTATGTTTCTATATAAAGAATTATACGTATTTGGCCGCGGACCCCCATCAAAATATTTTGTTCCATGGACCCCCATCAAAATATTTTGTTCCATGGACCCCCATCAAAATATTTTGTTCCAGGGACCCCCAGAAGCAACGATTTGAGTTAAAAATGTTCGCTTTAAATATATATATATTCAAAGATTTGCACACATTTTCACGATTTTTCAAAAATAGCAGATCTACAAGCTTGTAGCGCGGCACTCGGTGCCGCGCTATGAGCTTGTAGATCTGCTATTTTTGAATAGCCCAAAGTGTAAAATGCTTTTTAGCGCAAATCTAAAAAATGACACAGTTCCAGGTCTTAATGGGTTAATGCGGCCCTGAGGGGTCTTAATGCGGCCCTGAGGGGTCTTAATGCGGCCCTGAGGGGTCTTAATGCGGCCCTGAGGGGTCTTAATACGGCCCTGAGGGGTCTTAATGCGGCCCTGAGGGGTCTTAATACGGCCCTGAGGGGTCTTAATGCGGCCCTGAGGGGTCTTAATACGCCCCTGAGGGGTCTTAATGCGGCCCTGAGGAGTCTTAATGCGGCCCTGAGCGGTCTTAATACGCCCCTGAGGGGTCTTAATGCGGCCCTGAGGGGTCTTAATGCGGCCCTGATGGGTCTTAATACGGCCCTGAGGGGTCTTAATGCGGCCCTGAGGGGTCTTAATACGCCCCTGAGGGGTCTTAATGCGGCCCTGAGGAGTCTTAATGCGGCCCTGAGCGGTCTTAATACGCCCCTGAGGGGTCTTAATGCGGCCCTGAGGGGTCTTAATGCGGCCCTGAGGGGTCTTAATACGGCCCTGAGGGGTCTTAATGCGGCCCTGAGGGGTCTTAATACGCCCCTGAGGGGTCTTAATGCGGCCCTGAGGAGTCTTAATGCGGCCCTGAGCGGTCTTAATACGCCCCTGAGGGGTCTTAATGCGGGCCTGAGGGGTCTTAATGCGGGCCTGAGGGGTCTTAATGCGGCCCTGTGGGTGCAGAAAGGTCAGGGATACTGTCCCCTATCCTCATGAAACAACCAGCATGTCCCCCAGCCCCTCCCTGGGTCACAGGCAGCAGCGTCTCCTCCAATCACAGCAGAGACAGCTCAACACACCCTGCCAGCCCTCCTGCCTCGTTTCTGGGCGTCACACGTTGTGGACACGCCCCTCTTAACCAGTGTTAACTAAAGTAACTAAGTACTGTACTTGAGTGCAATTTTGAGGTATTTGTTCTTTACTTGAGTATTTCCAATTTCCCAATACTTTTACTTCTACTCCACTACATCTCGCATCCAAATATTGTACTTTTTACTCCACTACAATTATTTGAAAACTTTAGTTACTAGTTACTTTGTAGATTTTGATTATTATTACAAAACATACATTAACCTCTTCAGCCCTATATACATTTAGGCCATTTGAAAATTGCAGATCTACAAGCTCACAACGCGTCGCGATGCGACGCGTTGTGAGCTTGTAGATCGGCTATTTTCAAAAGATTTTTATACATTAGAAAACATGAAATGGGACATTCTGCATAATCAGTACTTTTACTTTTGGTACATTTTGATGCCAATACTTTAGTACATTTTGAATTCCAGATTTTTATTTGTAACAGAGTATGTCTACGTTGCAGTATTGATACTTTTACTGAAGTAAACAAATTGAGTACTTTTTTACCACCACTGCTCTTAACCCTTTACGACCGGGAACGTATCTGTGTGTCATTTTAAGATTTATTTGGCTGTTCAAAAATAGCAGATCTTCAAGCTCATCGCTGAAATCTGCTATTTTTGAAAAATCGTGAAAATCTGTGCAAATCTTTGAATATATATATATTTTTAAAGCGAACATTTGTAACTCAAATCTTTGCGTCTGGGGGGATTCTACAAATGTTTTCTAAATTCTAACAGTTTAAAAAAAAAACGTACGTTGCTATAATCAGTGGTTCTCAATTTGTTTCATGTGAAGGACCCCCAACATGTTATTTGGCCACATACCCCCATATGTTGTTCCAAGGACCCCCATCTCAACATATGTTGTTCCAAGGACCCCCCAGAAGCAAAGATTTGAGTTTAAAATGTTCGCTTAAAAAATAAGCGAACATTTTCAAGATTTCAAGATTTTTCAAAAATAGCAGATCTACAAGCTCCGTGCCGCGCTATGAGCTTGTAGATCTGCTATTTTTGAATCTTAAAATGACACACGCGCTGCTGCCCAGGCCGGACCACCAGAGGAAACAGAGTTCCCAGCCGCCCCCCGGTGTCAAAGCGCTCTCCGTAGCGTAGCTGCTCCCGTCGTTGTTCTGACAGCGGACGGACGGACGGACGGACGGACGGACGGACGGACGGACGGACGCGCCGCTAGAAGGCCGCCGGGTCCACAACCTCTCCTCCCGCTAGCTGCTCACGTGAGGCGGAGGGGGAGGGGCAGCGTGGGCTGTCGGGCAGTGGTGTCATGGAGGCCACGCGGAGTAGGACGGCGCGTGGCCGGTAGATTATTTTTCACGCGCAAGGCACGGCACGGTACAGTGCACGCACGTGCACTGTCGGGCGGCCACAGTCGAAGAAGAGAAAGATTCCTAGACCCACTGGCTAGGATTGACTATGTTGCTGACATGGAACCATGATATCAGGACACAAACTTTGGACATTACATTACATTACATTACATTACATTACATTACATTACAGTCATTTAGCAGACATTACATTACATTACATTACAGTCATTTAGCAGACATTACATTACATTACATTACATTACAGTCATTTAGCAGACATTACATTACATTACATTACATTACAGTCATTTAGCAGACATTACATTACATTACATTACAGTCATTTAGCAGACATTACATTACATTACATTACATTACATTACATTACAGTCATTTAGCAGACATTACATTACATTACAGTCATTTAGCAGACATTACATTACATTACATTACATTACATTACAGTCATTTAGCAGACATTACATTACATTACATTACATTACAGTCATTTAGCAGACATTACATTACATTACATTACATTACAGTCATTTAGCAGACATTACATTACATTACATTACATTACATTACAGTCATTTAGCAGACATTACATTACATTACATTACATTACAGTCATTTAGCAGACATTACATTACATTACATTACATTACAGTCATTTAGCAGACATTACATTACATTACATTACATTACATTACAGTCATTTAGCAGACATTACATTACATTACATTACATTACAGTCATTTAGCAGACATTACATTACATTACATTACATTACATTACATTACAGTCATTTAGCAGACATTACAATACATTACATTACAGTCATTTAGCAGACATTACATTACATTACATTACAGTCATTTAGCAGACATTACATTACATTACATTACATTAGTCATTTAGCAGACATTACATTACATTACATTACATTACAGTCATTTAGCAGACATTACATTACATTACATTACATTACATTACATTACATTACAGTCATTTAGCAGACATTACATTACATTACATTACATTACATTACATTACATTACATTACATTACAGTCATTTAGCAGACATTACATTACATTACATTACATTACATTACAGTCATTTAGCAGACATTACATTACATTACATTACATTACATTACATTACAGTCATTTAGCAGACATTACATTACATTACATTACAGTCATTTAGCAGACATTACATTACATTACATTACATTACATTACAGTCATTTAGCAGACATTACATTACATTACATTACATTACATTACAGTCATTTAGCAGACATTACATTACATTACATTACAGTCATTTAGCAGACATTACATTACATTACATTACATTACATTACATTACATTACAGTCATTTAGCAGACGCTTTTATCCAAAGAGACTTACAATAAGTGCATTCAACATAGGTAGGAAACGAAAACTACTAATCACCAGAAGTCTTCAGTGCATTTCCTGCAAAAACAAGCAACCAAGAGTATACCTAGCGCTAAGGTAAAAGTGCAATATATCAGCTACCTATTTTCCTTAAACAGATGAGACAACAATAGCTAAATCAAATGAGCATGAGCTAAAACAAATAAGTGTATCCGCGAAACAAGATCCAATAAAACAATACAACAATAACACAAGCGTTCGTACAACTAGTTAACAAGTAGGCCAATTTAACTGGACACAATAATGCCATAATTTGCAGTCTGAGACGGTCAGCCGTCACAGGGAGAGCTCCGCCTCCAACCAAATGGCCTGCGACCTATGACCTTGAGATCGTCGATCCTCAAGCACTCCACAAAGAGTTTGTCTCATACGTTCATAGTTATTAATCCATATTAAACAAGTGGTTCTTACGTGTCTTACTGTGTAAGCTTGCTGTAATATTTGTAACATTCAAGCGTGATTAAGTACAACTGTTTATCATACTCTCACTTATGCTATTATTATTATTATTCATTATTCATTATATTTCCAATATATTTCTAAATAGGAACCAGATGTGTGACACTAAGTTACGGTGGGAGAATATCGATAATATAATGAATACATCCTTGTAAGACAATCAACTTTAGGTTGAGTTAATAAGTTGTTGTTGTGGGTTCAGATTCCCCTCCCCCCCTCTCTTTCTAAACATACCTTCCTGTGTTTCAGCCAATCACAGGGAGAGGATTGGGTTTCACATGGTATTTAGGATGGACAATAAATGACCATCTCCTTGTGACCAAGACCCAGTCCAGTCTGGTTTTATCTATGTCTGAATGCCAGTATACATATGTTTGCATACAGAACTATGCCAAAACCCTCCCCTTCTCTTGTCTTAGTGTCAGTTAGGTGTATTCTTGTTTTGTTCAATTTGAATGGGAACTACAAGATTCATTGACATTTTCAAGTCATTAAATATTGCGTTCATCTGCTGCAAAGGAATCAAAGTTGTGCCTTTCAGCACAACAGTGGAAAGTGGAAAGTCGAGAGAGAAAGTATCACATACAATCTCTCTTTCGTGAAGAATTTAGATTCTAAAGAAGAATAAAAGACGGCTGTTGCTATTTTTTTGAAAAATTGTGAAAAATGTTTGCAAATCTTTAGTTTGAATATATATATATATACTTTTTTAAAGCGAAAGTTTGTAACTCAAATCTTTGCTTCTAGGGGTTTTACAAATGTCTTCTAAATCCTAACAGTTCTTTTTTCCTAAAGTTTTTAATTTATTTTACTTTTGTTGCTATATTATCAATGGTTTTCAAACCTTTTTCATGTCAACAATATTTTGTTCCAGGGACCCCCAGAAGCAAAGATTTGAGTTAAAGATGTATATAAAAGATTTGCACAAATGTTCACGATTTTTCAACAAAAAAAAAAGCAGATCTACAAGCTTGAGCTTGTAGATCTGCTATTTTTGAATAGCCCAAAGAAATATAAAAATGACACAAATGATGCTTTCCCGGTCTTAAAGGGTTAACTACTGTCTCTGTTTCTTTTCAGCCCTCAGCTACCTCCCCCTCTTTCTATCTCTTTACCTCCCCCTCTTTCTATCTCTTTCTATCTCTTTCTATCTCTTTCTGTCTCTTTCTATCTCTTTCTATCTCTTTCTATCTCTTTCTGTCTAGGAGCTTCACAACAATTAATATACCATATTTATTACATCCTGTACGGCTGCATTGGAACATTAATATTTCCTATGACTTATGCCTTTGAGTTAATAAACTTCCTTGATTAGAAATAAAACCTGTTTGTCTTTTGTATTATTGTTGGATGACCTATGACCCTGCCTCAGAGTGTATGAGACTGATCTGTATTAAACTGGTGATATATCATTTCATTGATATTCATGACATGTAATGATAATTAATCACTAAACTACCCCTATACACACACTACACCAGGGGTTCTCAACCAGTGGTCCGGGGACCCCCAGGGGTACTTGAGGGGGTCCCAGGGGGTCCCCAGCCAAATGAATAGTTAGGAACCAAATTGAGCCTTATGTTCATGTAACTCTGAGAGTGTACAAATGGAACCAAATGGACCCTAACGGGTCCATTTGGTTCCATTTGTACACTCTCAGAGTTACATGAACACTAATGATGATGATGATACAGTGTAGATTGGGACCCCCAAGGAATCAGTCCCTGGCATATCTTTTCAAATGGGGGTCCGTGTGTCAATTTGGGGGTCCTTGACGCGAAAAAGGTTGAAAACCACTGCACTACACAACTACATATCATTTTGGGGGTCCTTGACATGAAAGAGTTTGAGAACCACATATTTTAGAAGGAATTTGTGGAATGGGCCTCATGTCTTAATGTCTTAATACTTTACACTGGTTACATATTTATAAAATCCACAGAACCATTAAAAACATATATATAATAACACATGGCAAAGGAGCCGATGTACAAGCTGAGTCTTGCACATTGTGAGCTTGTAGATCGGTTATTGTGCTATCTTTGAGTGACACTGTAGTATAAGTAAGCATTCATTTATGAATAAAATATAATAAAATGTGTATATGTATGTTTTCTGCCCGACAACAACGATAAACTATGAATGTGTCTTTAACAGATCTGTCTGGTGCTGACCCTGTGTGCTGCTTTCTGGGTGAGACGCACACGCACGTACGCACGCACGCACGCACACACTAACACACACACACACGCACGCACGCACACACACATACATATAGCATTATAGCATGCACACGCTATTGTTATTGATATTATTATTCATTGTTATGATCATTGTGTGTGTGTCTAGTGGAAGAAGAATGGTCTGGCTCTGCTGTTCTGTGTTCTACAATTCCTGGCTTTTACCTGGTAAGATACACACACACACACACACACACACACACACACACACACACACACACACACACACACACACACACAGGCTCTGTTCAGCGAACTCTAGCTGTCGTCCTATGATGAGAAAGCGTTGGTTTGGGACCCCAGGAAGTCCAGGATTCTGATTGGACGGTTCCCACCGTCATTCACTTCCTGGAAATATTTAGAAATTAGAAAAAACAGTTTTTTTAAAGCCTGGAAAAGCTTTGGTATCAAAATGTTTCGGAAAATGTTTGGATTTTTTGGCTATAGATTTTTCTCTTCCCATCCTACTTGTGATTGGTCGAGCGCTATCCAATCGGCGATGGCGTGCCTACGTACCAGGTGACGTCCTGACGTCAGGCTCCACCTGGTAGACGGCCGTACTGACCAAGCAGCGTTGCCAGATTTTTGCGAGAGAAATAAGCAACCAGGTGCTCGGGGTGGAGCGGTGCTAAATTGACGGCCCACCAATGGTGCGTCCGGCTTTGTGGAGCGTCTATATCAGGGGTGATGCAACGTTGATGATGTAGAGGTCACTATATTTACACTCTCACTCCAGAGGAACATATTACATATACTGTACAGAAACCTCTTATCTCTGTAGTTTAACGTTTTTGTGAATTAATGCCGTACTTCGCCATTCTATGTCACACAAAAGTAGCAAAAATAGCAGAGCTCAAAGAAAACCCTGAATGAATAAAAAAATGAATAATGAATAATGTTAAAGATTAATAATAATAATAATAGTTTTGACCAAATATCTTTGATGTCATGTGATGTAATGTGTGTGTCTGTGACATCAACAGGTATGGACTGTCTTACATTCCTTTTGCAAGGTAACACACACACACACACACACACACACACACACACACACACACACACACACACACACACACACACACACACACACACACACACACACACACTCACACACACACACACTCACACTCACACTCACACTCACACACACACTCACATTATTGTGTAACTGTTTTGGAACTGTTTTCTGAAAACGTAACTCATGAGAACAGGTTTTGTCAGAGACAAAAGAAAACTGTAGAAAATCTGTAAATCTGTCTGTAGAAAATAACTACTAAATATAGAATGTATTTGAAAGCTACATTCATTTATTTTAGAAGTGTTAAATAGCTCTATAACAGGGGTCTCTCTCTCTCTCCTGATTGGGTGAAATTGGCATTTCTGTGTATTAAAGAGCTGGAGAGACGAGGAGAGACCCCTGTTACTGAACAAACACTATAGCAGGGGTCTTCAACGTGTTCAGCCCAAGGACCCCTTAGCAGAGAGAGAGAGATGAAGCAGGGACCCCCACTTCATATTGTATGAATATTAATTGTGCTGCAGATTCAACTTTTTCATAGACTTGTGGAGCGTTGTGTTGCATTCATGTTAATGTGTATTTTCAGAGCGTTTTACCACTTAAACCCTCAATACTTAGAACACTTCTGCTCCCCCCCCCCACACCAAACCTTTGTCAAAAATAGCCGATCTACAAGTTTACACAACGCCGAGGCATTGTGAGCTTGTAGATCGGCTATGTTTGGCTAATGTTCAGAAAAGTCATGCTTTATAAGGGTTCAAGTGGTTCATGTAAAAAAAAAGATCATATCACACAAAGATTTGGCGGACCCCCTGTAGTAACTCTGAGGACCCCCTAGGGGTCCCGGACCCCCTGTTGAAGACCCCTGCTCTTTAGCAATGATTACTATCACAATATAGAGCTATTTAACACTGTTACTGAACAAACACTCTATAGTAATGATTACTATCACAATATAGAGCTATTTAACACTGTTACTGAACAAACACTATAGTAATGATTACTATCACAATATAGAGCTATTTAACACTGTTACTGAACAAACACTCTATAGTAATGATTACTATCACAATATAGAGCTATTTAACTAAATGAATGGTTGTTTTAACTAATAAATATCACTTGCTGCACTTTTAATGACAATTCTTTAAAACTATGAATATTCTGTCTGTCTTTCAGGGACGCTGTCATCAAAATGTTTTCACTCTGCCTTTAAAGTTGGTTGCCTTCTGCACACACACACACACACACACACACACACACACACACACACACACACACACACACACACACACACACAGTTTTATAAGGATATATGCATTGGTCGTCATTTCACTTTTATCATCTTGTTCATGATAATCAATCGTAACAATGTATCTATTATTATTATTTTATTTTTTAAATGTTTTTTCTGTAAAGTTATTCTTTGTGGGACTTGTACTGGGAGCTGACCAGTACAACCACAGCCTGTTACTGTTGTACTGGGAGCTGACCAGTACAACCACAGTCTGATACTGTTGTACTGGGAGCTGACCGGTACAACCACAGTCTGATACTGTTGTACTGGGAGCTGACCAGTACAACCACAGTCTGATACTGTTGTACTGGGAGCTGACCAGTACAACCACAGTCTGATACTGTTGTACTGGGAGCTGACCGGTACAACCACAGTCTGATACTGTTGTACTGGGAGCTGACCGGTACAACCACAGTCTGATACTGTT
Source organism: Gymnoscopelus braueri (assembly GCF_963280865.1). Lineage (NCBI taxonomy): Eukaryota > Metazoa > Chordata > Actinopteri > Myctophiformes > Myctophidae > Gymnoscopelus > Gymnoscopelus braueri. The sequence continues at coordinate 2,202,009 of NC_137626.1, forward strand.
GTACTGGGAGCTGACCAGTACAACCACAGCCTGATACTGTTGTACTGGGAGCTGACCAGTACAACCACAGTCTGATACTGTTGTACTGGGAGCTGACCGGTACAACCACAGTCTGATACTGTTGTACTGGGAGCTGACCAGTACAACCACAGTGTGATACTGTTGTACTGGGAGCTGACCAGTACAACCACAGTGGGGACGGCGTGTCTTCCTAAATGAAGGGTCCATGTCCATAGAAAGCGTCTTTGAGCTGGCAGCGTCAGGCTGCCATGTATTTCTATGGTAAAGTAAAGACCAGTGTGTAATTTCGTCGACTAAAACTATGACGAAAAATGTTGGTCGACTAGCTTTTATCACTGAGGAAAACTCAACCAAAACTCAATACAAAGTAAGCTGTGATGACTCAAACTATGACTAAATATATGACATAAAAACTAGACTAACATGTTGGCGAGGGACTAGTGGAGAAGAAGATATCCAGTAGAAGTCATTTTATGCTTGGTTGTGTGCGGGTGTTGCACTCCGAAAATAGACGATCTACAAGCTCACAACTTGTGAGCTTGTAGATCGGCTATTATCGGTAGCTGGTCTACAAATCGGCCATTACGACGCCATCAAGGCACCGCCGAAATACATTTTAGTCGACTTAATCAACTGTAGATTTAGTCCACTAACTCAAACTAGTCTAAAACTATATAAACTACTATTTCAGAAACATACTATATACTATGTGGAATTGTATTCAAAAGAATATGACTAAATTACTACAAGTTAATTTAAATTAACACTGATCAGAAACACACTATCTGTGGACACAGCCCCTTAAGCATCCCTTGTTTCATTTCATTTCAGTTTTTTAATGTGAAATACTGAAACATTTCATTTGTAAGGGTTTAATATTGGTTTTAAATCACTGAAACATTTCATTTGTAAGGGTTTAATATTGGTTTTAAATCACTGAAACATTTCAGTTCAACATTCACTGTTTGTCTCTCTCGTCTGTCTTTCACCATTATACACTGGTTTCCTGTTTGAAGTCACTGGTTTCCTGTTTGAAGTCACTGGTTTCCTGTTTGAAGTCACTGGTTTCCTGTTTGAAGTCACTGGTTTCCTGTTTGAAGTCACTGGTTTCCTGTTTACACACACTGGTTTCCTGTTTGAGTCACTGGTTTCCTGTCTGAAGTCACTGGTTTCCTGTTTGAAGTCACTGGTCACTTTAGTGGTTCTCAAAGTGTGGTCCGGGGACCCCCAGAGGTCCTTGAGGCAGTTCCAGGGGGTCCCCAGGTAAATGATGGATAGTCAGGGTCCATTTGGTTCCATTTTTACACTTTAACAGTTATTGGTGTCCATGGTCCCTATACTGGCACAACATATTTTTAGATGGGGGGGGGGGGGGGGGGGTCCGCGGCCAAATACATATTAAACCCATTAACTGCCAGAGGTATTTTCATATTTTTTTGGCCAGTGCCAGAGATTTTTCATTGAAAAAAAAAAAGTACTCAGGAGCCGAGATACAGAATTTTTAAGTTTTAAGTTAACAAGGAAGTGGAAAGGAGTCTAGATCTTTGAAAAGACTTGGGTCAAATTGAGAAAATATATATATATATATATTTTTTAGTTCACGTAGATCTACGCGACTGGCATGTGGCGGCTTTAAATAGGTTCGCGTAGATCTACGTGATTGGCAGTCTTAATGTGGGGGTCCTTGACATGAAGAAGCTTGAGAACCACTGGATTATTAGAGTAATGGTGTTTTTATTATTTTTTAACTATTAAAACCTGTGAGATCGATTCTATAAAATGTCTTCTAAATCCTAACAGTTTTCTGAAAACAACATATGTTTGTGTATCAGTGGTTCTCAAACTGATATACAATCAGTATCTTTTGCACGTGGCCGCGGACCCCCATCTAAAAATATTTAGTTCCAGAGACCACTCCCCCCCCAGAAGCAATTTTTTGAGTTAAAAGTGTTACTTTTCATTCAAACCTTTATTTATTCTCGAAAGACATTGAGGTTGCCCTCATTTGCAGTGTCGTGGAGATACAGCACAGTACACATCAATACAACATCAATATTCATATCAATGACAAATTCAGAACAAAAACTAAATTAAAAACAGTTACAGACATTTGTGGGTAGATCTGCAATCAAAGATTTAAATTGACCATATGTTATGGGCGAACTGATCTTAAATTTCAGGCTGTTTTCCCCAGTTCAGTCTTTACCCTATAGGGACTTTTAGCGTCAGGACTTTGAGCGTGTCCCATGCGCTCCAGGATTCCATTCCATCAATGAATTAATATATAATGGCAATGTCCCATCAATTGCCTTAACAATAAATAGGTACCAATGTTTGTTTCGCCTGTCAGCCAAGGATGGCCAACCTACCCTGTCATATAGGATGCAGTGATGGGTCCTAAAATGTTCACCAGAAATGAAGCGCAGAGCAGAGTGGTAAACTGAATCTAAAACCTTGAGGGTAGAAGGGGAAGCATTCCTATAGATGACGTCACCATAGTCCAAAACAGGGAGAACAACAGCTTCAATGACTCTTTTTCTACAGGTCGTTGGGAAACTAGCTTTATTCCTGTAGAAGAAGCCAATCTTTTGTCTGAGCTTGCAGGCAAGATTGTCTAAATGATATTTAAAAGTTAATTTTTCGTCAAGCCAGATTCCAAGATGTTTATATTCAGTAACCCTTTCTATGATGGTTCCATTTGAGGTAGTAATACGTAGGCTATTATAATCTATTTCCCTGACCTTGAGAATAGCATGTATTTAGTTTTTCCTGCATTAAGTACAAGTTTCAGCTCTTTAAGGGAATCCTGAAACGCATTAAATGACAACTGCAATTTTTCAGTTGGAAAAACATACTTAGAGAACAAACTTAGAAAACATACACATATTCAAAGATTTGTGTGAATTGCGCGTAAATGTAATTATTTGACACATAATATATACTGTAGCTTTCTGCTTAGCAGAAATGGAAACCAAAAAGAACATTTATTTTAAATATCTAGTTTTATATATATATATATATATATATATATATATATATATATATATATATATATATATATATATATATATATATATATATATATATATATATATATTTAGTGAAGGGAAAATGACAAACAGATGACAGAGTGGGGTCAGTAACTTGACTTTCAGGAGGTGTAACGCTGTGTAGAACTGGAAGAAGAATTATCTGGTAAGTACACACACACACACACACACACACACACACACACACACACAGATTTGATTAATTTGAGATTTGAAAAATGTTGGCTTTAAAGATAAATATATATATATATATTCAGAGATTTGCACAAACTTGCACTATTTTTCAAAAATAGCCAAAATATGCAATAATGTTTAAAGTGGTTAAAAGGATTGTGACGCCATATTCATTCATGGCAGTATTGTTATTTAGCCGGGGGTCCCCGGACCCCACCTTTAGAACCAACGATAATAGTTTATATCAGAGGTTGTAATGACATTTAACTTCCACCAGGGGGACGCCCAAGGCTACAGTTTGAAGCCGGTCTGCCTGAAACGATGTAGAACCTGATGAAAGAATAACATTATAGATTATAATCCATTAATAGAATTATGTTGTCAATCAATCAGCTTTATAAAAGTCTGGTTGATGCAGGCCTTCATGTTTACATTTCCAAGAGTAAAGGCTTTTAGAAGTAAAGAATGGAAAATAAAATGAGCCTGAAAATAACAGCATGTTAAAAATAAAGAGGTCCTGAACAGTGGTGGAAAAAAATACTACATTTTTTACTTAAGTAAAAGTATCAATACTGAAATACTGTAATAATAAAATTTTTTATCAAAATGTACTTAAAGTACCAAAAGTAAAAGTACTCGTTGTGCAGAATGTCCCATTACAAAACTTTTCAAATGTATGAAAATCTTTTGAAAATAGCAGATCTACAAGCTCACAATGCGTTGCAGTTCAGTATTTTATACCTATAGGCTATTTTCAAACATTTTAGTACTTTTACTTTTGGTACTTTAAGTACATTTTGATACCAACACTTTTGAACTTTTAATTAAGAAATGTGAGTACTTTTTCCACCACTGCTGCTGATCCAGTGCATTGTAAGTAAGCTCTTGTTGTTAGCTGTCTAGATGGAAACAGAGTCTACCTCTCTGAGGACAGCCTTCCATTTAGATTCCATCCCCACATATCGTCACCTTGATAAACTAATGGCATAAGGATTTTAAAAAAAAGTTGTTTAGAAAATAAAAACGGATCCAAAACTATATATTTCTTAATCATTTCACCCAAAAAGTTTATAACAAAGTATGACTATTAACATAAGAGATTTAAATAGGTTTAAATAGGATTAAACCTGACTTTTTAGGCCTAAGTCACAAAAACATGTGACTTAGGCCCAAAAAATTGCCTATTTTAGCCTAAGTCACTGGGGAGATAGGCCATTATACTAAAAGGGGAGTGAACAGCATGATCCTGTTCTATTAGGAGATGGGCCGTTTTACCAGAGGTGGCCAGTGTCATGAGGAGCTGACTTGGCAAACATATCATTTTCCTAAAAAAATGACTTAGGCCATTAGTTTAGCAAGGTGACGATATTCCCTCTCAGCCGGGAAGAAAACGATTTTCTCTGTGGCAGCCCGAACATTGGACCTCGTAGGTATTTAATGAGGGCGAGTCAACTGTGGATAAGGGTAACATCTCCTCTACAACATTGGTTCTCAAAGTGGGACCCGGGGATCCCCAGGGGTACTTGAGGGGGTTCCAGGGGGTCCCCAGCTAAATGATGGATAGGAACCAAATGGACCCTTACAGGTCTGTAACTCTGAGAGTGTACAAATGGAACCAAATGGATCCTAACGGGTCCATTTGGTTCCATTTGTACACTCTCAGAGTTAAATTAACATTGATTTTACAATATGAATTGAGGTCCCAGAGGTAGAAATGCCATTAAATGGGGGTCCGTAGCCCTAATGCATGTCAAACTGGGGGTCCTTGAAATTACAATGGTTGAGGATCACTGCTAGAGAGCCGTAAAAATCTTCTCTTGTTGGGGTCCCTGGCATATCTTTTCAAATGGGGGTCCGTGGGCTAATAAGTGTCAATTTGGGGGTCCTTGACATGAAAAAGTTTGAGAACCACTGCTCTACAATGTACCCAGCGACGAGCTTCTTCAGAGCGTCTCCACTTAATGCTCTGGTATCTCTACTGAAATCAAGTCTCTGTTTTGACGGCGTGGGGGGCTCCGTGTCAGCACAGGGTCTTTCGTTTCAGTCAGATTTAAGGTCCTTTCACGCGGCAAGCGGCCAACGCGCCTATATTTCATTTTCAATGAGAGGCGGGCGATTATTTGGGACGCGCAGAGAAGTTGAGGGGCGGTGAGGCGACCGGGCGCGGTCCCGTGAAACTTTCACGCGCGTGCTCCTCGAGAGCTGGACTGTGGTGAGCTTTCGTTTTCTCTGCACCGCGCGGAGCGATCACCGCTGATCCGAGCGGTACCGCCCGCGTGAACCGCTTGCCGTGTGTTACGACCTTAACACCGTCGTGCTTTTTTTGCAGATGCTTCAACAAGGTTGACGTATTTTGCGCCGTGGAAAGTGGTTTTCTGCCCACACGAAGTGTGCAACGGACAGTATTATTACTTTGACAAATACAAATTCAAAATAACGACGATACTTCTCTCCGTCATGTTCCGCCACGCTCTTTGATGTTTCTGTTGTTTGGAACCTGGAGCATTACGCTACGTCTAGAGTGACCATACATTCAGGACCCTTAAATCAATGCGCACGTTTGTCGTGCACGCCCATTCATGCGCACATGTATACGGAACATAGGTGTCGCACACAGGCAAATTAACGAACGACTGATTGACAGGCATCAGCCTCAGCGTAGAATTCAGACACAAATTGCATTGCGTCTAGCAGCCACTGAAAACAACTGTTATTTAGCGAAAACCGGGACAAAATTTGGTAGTAAATGTTGAAAACTGGGACACATTAGTGTTTTAGAGATATTTGTCTGGACTCGGGACACGCAACTTGAAACCGGGACGTCTGGTCACCCTAGCTACGTCATAACTGTGCGCAGGCTGCGCCACATTCTAAAAAGAACAGATCTACAAGCTACTATGCATCTCACCGCAGCGTGTTGATAGCTTGTAGATCTGTTCTATTTTCAGTACATAAATGATAAGATTAATAGTCAGTTTAGGTCAAAAACTAATCGCACTCATTGTAACGAGTAACACAGCGTTATTTAGATCAGTAATATGTAGGGGTGTAACGATACATTTTTAACAGCGATACGATAAGCATCACGATACATGGTTGACACGATACGATTCAATGATTTAAAATAGATAGAGTAACTATTTAGCAAAACAAATTTAATCCGTGGAAAAATGTATTATTATGGATATAAATAAGTAAACACAGTGACTCTCTGGTAAATACATGGACATTGTATTTGAACACATTATGGACAAACCCACACCTTGACATGAACACAGAGATTACACACATTTATCCATAAACCAAGTGTAGCGATATGTAATGGAAAAGTAATTAAAGCCCTCTTTATCTTTTTTTATCTTAACATTGCGAACGATACAATTGATTGCATTACAAAACGATTTGATACATACGATACAAAGTCAATGATACGATATTTTGCTGTTTGCACATCGATATGTAGATCGTTGAGAATGTAAACGTACTGTATCGTTAACCTGTAGTAATACAGTATAATGTTACTGTATCGTTAACCTGTAGTAATACAGTATAATGGTACTGTATCGTTAACCTGTAGTAATACAGTATAATGGTACTGTATCGTTAACCTGTAGTAATACAGTATAATGTTACTGTATCGTTAACCTGTAGTAATACAGTATAATGTTACTGTATCGTTAACCTGTAGTAATACAGTATAATGTTACTGTATCGTTAACCTGTAGTAATACAGTATAATGTTACTGTATCGTTAACCTGTAGTAATACAGTATAATGTTACTGTGTCGTTAACCTGTAGTAATACAGTATAATGTTACTGTATCGTTAACCTGTAGTAATACAGTATAATGTTACTGTGTCGTTAACCTGTAGTAATACAGTATAATGTTACTGTATCGTTAACCTGTAGTAATACAGTATAATGTTACTGTATCGTTAACCTGTAGTAATACAGTATAATGTTACTGTATCGTTAACCAGTAGTAATACAGTATAATGGTACTGTATCGTTAACCTGTAGTAATACAGTATAATGGTACTGTATCGTTAACCTGTAGTAATACAGTATAATGTTACTGTATCGTTAACCTGTAGTAATACAGTATAATGTTACTGTATCGTTAACCTGTAGTAATACAGTATAATGTTACTGTATCGTTAACCTGTAGTAATACAGTATAATGTTACTGTATCGTTAACCTGTAGTAATACAGTATAATGTTACTGTGTCGTTAACCTGTAGTAATACAGTATAATGTTACTGTATCGTTAACCTGTAGTAATACAGTATAATGTTACTGTGTCGTTAACCTGTAGTAATACAGTATAATGTTACTGTATCGTTAACCTGTAGTAATACAGTATAATGTTACTGTATCGTTAACCTGTAGTAATACAGTATAATGTTACTGTATCGTTAACCTGTAGTAATACAGTATAATGTTACTGTGTCGTTAACCTGTAGTAATACAGTATAATGTTACTGTATCGTTAACCTGTAGTAATACAGTATAATGTTACTGTAACAGTAACTCCACACTGATTCTAATGGAAGATAACAGAAGCTACACCCGGCAGCAGTGATGTCATGGTAACGGTCACCATGGTAACAACAGTAAAAGGCGTAACGATAGTAACAATATGAGGATCATCAAGCGTCGCAGCGCGAGACGGTTAACCGTTTAACCACCGCGGTTGTACGATAAACCGGACCACGTGCTCATGCTCTCCTCACGCACGGCACGTCGACGGCCGTGATGATGATGATGATGATGCCGTGACGCTTTGCTCCTCCTCACGCTGCAGGAGAGAGAGAGAGAGAGAGAGAGAGAGAGAGAGAGAGAGAGAGAGAGAGAGAGAGAGAGAGAGAGAGAGAGAGAGAGAGAGAGAGAGAGAGAGAGAGAGAGAGAGAGATGAGAGAGAGAGAGAGAGAGAGAGAGAGAGAGAGAGAGAGAGAGAGAGAGAGGTGGAGAGACACCGTGAGAGAGAGAGAGGTGGAGAGACACCGTGAGAGAGAGAGAGGTGGAGAGACACCGTGATGAGAGAGAGAGAGAGAGAGGTGGAGAGACACCGAGAGAGAGAGAGAGAGGTGGAGAGACACCGAGAGAGAGAGAGAGAGGTGGAGAGACACGGAGAGAGGTGGAGAGAGAGAGAGGTGGAGAGACTAAGAGACAGTGAGAGAGGGAGAGAGAGAGACGCTGAGAGGGAGAGAGAGAGAGAGAGAGAGAGAGAGAGAGGGGGATGCGCGTGCGCGGCGCGCGAGCGGCCGGTTAACGGAAGGAGCAGAAGATGGAGAGAGGAGGAGATGTGATGGATGGATGAGGAGGCGCGCGCAGGAGGAGCAGCTCCTAGGAGCACTACGGTACAAACACCTCCTTATAGAGGAGAGGAGGACATAGAGGAGGAGGAGGAGGAGGAGGAGGAGGGGGGGAGGGGGAGGCCTGGTGGTCCAGGGGTCCTCCTTCTTACGGACCGACCGACTGACTGACGTGCGCGTGCACGAGGAGGAGGAGGAGGCGTGCTAACGGACAGAATGAACGACGGAGAGCAAGACACAGCAGGTTTGTGTGTGTGTGTGTGTGTGTGTGTGTGTGTGTGTGTGTGTGTGTGTGTGTGTGTGTGTGTGTGTGTGTGTGTGTGTGTGTGTGTGTGTGTGCGCGTGTGTGCGTGCGCGTGTGTCGTTGGATGGCTGTATAGTGGTGGGTGTGTGTGCGCGTGCGTGTGTCCATCCGTCCGTCCCGTCCTACTATGACACCCTGCGCGTGCGTGATGCCCCCCACCCCCCCTTCAGCTAGCCCTGTGTGTGTGTGTGTGTGTGTGTGTGTGTGATGATGTATTTTATCAATGTGTGTGTTAGTGTGTGTGATATATTTTATCTGTGCGTGTGTGTGTGTGTGTGTGTGAGATGTGTTTTATATGGTTGTGTGTGTGTGTGTGTGTGTGTGTGTGTGTGTGTGTGTGTGTGTGTTTGTATATGTATCATAATTTGTGTGTGTGTGGTGATGATGTGTTTTATCAATGTGAGAGAGAGAGAGAGAGAGAGAGAGAGAGAGAGAGCGAGAGAGATGATGTATCATAATATGCATGTGTGTGTGTTCATGTTACTACAGGCGTGTGTGTGTGATAGAGAAACTGTCTGTCTGGCCAATTCATGTCTGTCTTTCTACAACAGGAAGTGAGGTGAACCTGTGCATGAGGTCATTTCCTGTTAGCTACACAGACAGACAGGAAGCTGCTCATATCAGGTTCCTCTCTAACGGCCGTGAGCCCCTCGAGCAAGGCACTCCAACTCTACTCTACTACTGGTGTCTTACTGCAGGCAGACAGACAGACAGACAGACAGCGCTGTGATCTTCTTACCGTGTACGCTGATCTGTTTAGAGCTGTAGTCTTCCTACCGTGTACGCTGATCTGTTTAGAGCTGTAGTCTTCCTACCGTGTACGCTGATCTGTTTAGCGCTGTAGTCTTCTTACCGTGTACGCTGATCTGTTTAGCGCTGTAGTCTTCTTACCGTGTACGCTGATATGTTTAGCGCTGTAGTCTTCTTACCGTGTACGCTGATCTGTTTAGCGCTGTAGTCTTCTTACCGTGTACGCTGATATGTTTAGAGCTGTAGTCTTCTTACCGTGTACGCTGATCTGTTTAGCGCTGTAGTCTTCTTACCGTGTACGCTGATCTGTTTAGCGCTGTAGTCTTCTTACCGTGTACGCTGATCTGTTTAGCGCTGTAGTCTTCTTACCGTGTACGCTGATCTGTTTAGCGCTGTAGTCTTCTTACCGTGTACGCTGATCTGTTTAGCGCTGTAGTCTTCCTACCGTGTACGCTGATCTGTTTAGAGCTGTAGTCTTCTTACCGTGTACGCTGATCTGTTTAGCATTGCAGTCGCCATGACGAGGACGCGGATGTAAACAAAGGGTGCGTGCGCGATGGTCGAGGGTTCCGACTATCGCCTGGAACAATAACATTTACGATGTTATTACAAAACTGTTGTTGTTAACATGTAGTCTGGGATCAATAAATATTTTTTTTGGGGGTTTCTGATTCGGTCGGAGCGGAAATAACCTTATGTCATCAGGAGACACGACCGGAACCAACGACCTGGAACCATAGAGTTATAATATATCTAGAGGGCGGATTGCCCGCCCCCAGCTATTCATTTCTATTAAAGTGCTCAGTGGTGTTTTTTGAAGCACCCGGAAGTAAGAATAGGAACCAATATGGAACCAATATGAACCAATGGAATGGATCCATGGGTCGTGACGCGTCGTGAGCATGCGCACAAAACGGGAGACGCACGCGCAGTAGCATTTAAGTGCATTCTCAGATCTGACCACCAGGCTTGGCCGCTTCACTGTTCTACCGTAGTTCTGGGGGCTTGCCTGGAACCACAGACGCTGTGCATCTGCAAAATGATTCCCCCTAGTTTAAAACTTGTTTAGTTTGGTATAATCGTTGTCTCATTCCTGAGACAATAATTTGTTGACCGGCGGAAAGTTGCTAATGTTTCCGGTAGGAGACTCAAAGTTGACACTTTGAGTCTCCTACCGGAGCCGCCGCTGGTCATCAAATTATTGCCTTTTGTTGGATGATCTATCCCTTTAACTCATTCAGTGCCAGACTTATTTCTGGCTGTGTGCCACAGCCAGCCATTTTTTTGTTTGTTTACCTTTTCAACTGGTCACAGAAAATGTAAATCCATTACGATCGATCGTCCGACCGTTTGTAAACACACCCGGTATCGGTGTGCGTCGCCCAGAGAGAAAACTATCCAACCGCGACCCGCCCCCTTGCCTTTTAACTGCGTGTTGAAAATAGCATGTCTTGCGAAATGCAGGGCAAAAAAAGTCAACTCAAGGATACAGCTGTTTTAATGTAAACGCTAAACAGGAAGTGGACGGAGGTGGAAATCTACGGATGATATTTTTTTCCGGATCCGTGTGTGTAGAAAGTCTCGCGATATGTATCTGGAAAATGGTCTTAAAGGACAAGACCACTTTGGTAGAGGTTTTGGTTGTTTAGGTAGCTTGGTTGTTTAGGTAGCTTGGTTGTTTAGGTAGCTTGGTGGTTTAGGTAGCTTGGTTGTTTAGGTAGCTTGGTTGTTTAGGTAGCTTGGTTGTTTAGGTAGCTTGGTGGTTTAGGTAGCTTGGTGGTTTAGGTAGCTTGGTTGTTTAGGTAGCTTGGTGGTTTAGGTAGCTTGGTGGTTTAGGTAGCTTGGTTGTTTAGGTAGCTTGGTTGTTTAGGTAGCTTGGTGGTTTAGGTAGCTTGGTTGTTTAGGTAGCTTGGTGGTTTAGGTAGCTTGGTGGTTTAGGTAGCTTGGTTGTTTAGGTAGCTTGGTTGTTTAGGTAGCTTGGTGGTTTAGGTAGCTTGGTTGTTTAGGTAGCTTGGTGGTTTAGCTAGCTTGGTGGTTTAGGTAGCTTGGTTGTTTAGGTAGCTTATTGCCATGATGTTTCTCCAAAGGTGGACAAGAAATCTAAAATAATTGCTCCATTGATTAGAAATTGATGATTGAAAATATGCTCCTCGTTGACTTACATCAGGGCTGATGCAGCTTTGATGATGGAGAGGGCCACTATATTTCCACACTCACTCCAGAGGGCCACATTGCATATACAGTCGGGCCATTCTATGTCACACAAAAGTAGCAAAAATAGGCGATCTACAAGCTCAAAACAAGCTTGTAGATCTGCTATTTTTTAATTGGAATCCTGAAAAGTACCATTTTTATTTAATTTCAAATGCAATTAGTTATACTTATGTTAACTTTATGAACTTAAATACAAATACATTGGACATAAAAAAGACAAATTGTAATACTAGTTATTAAGCTACTAATATAGACTGAAGTTATTAAAGCGGGTTTTATTAAAACATGTTTGCATGTGTGGAATCGTAACAGCTGAAATATATCAGTATTGCGGGCCGCACTAAGTGAAGGTGGGGGCCGCATATGGCCCCCGGGCTGCCAGTTGCCCATGTATGACTTACATTGTACGCTGAAACAGCTCTCAAAGTCACTCTGTTAGCACATAAACAAACACAAACAAAGCTGATTCAGACAATATAGCGCTCTACGTTAAGATATGAGTGACCATTTCATTCTCAGTCACACACAGATCCAGGAGATCACATGATCGCAAGATCTCCGCCGCCACCATTCACTTCCTGGTTAGGCGTTTTTTTGAGAAACGGCTGCATCTCGTCTTCCTGGTTCTCGTCTGCATTTTTGGCGAGACATGCTATATTCAACGGCCAATAATGGAGGGTCAAAATGAAAATGTTTTTTTTTTTCCTAAAGTGTATCTGGTCTTGTTTTTAAAGTGTAGTTGATTATCTGGGCTTGTTTCTAAAGTGTAATTGTTTATTTATTCTTGTTTCAAAAGTGTAGTTGTGTATTTGGTCTTGTTTCAAAAGTGTAGTTGTTTATTTAGTCTTGTTTCTAAAGTGTAGTTGTTTATTTGGTCTTGTTTCTAAAGTGTAGTTGTTTATTTAGTCTTGTTTCTAAAGTGTAGTTGTTTATTTAGTGTTGTTTCTAAAGTGTAGTTGTTTATTTAGTCTTGTTTCTAAAGTGTAGTTGTTTATTTAGTCTTGTTTCTAAAGTGTAGTTGTTTATTTAGTCTTGTTTCTAAAGTGTAATTGTTTATTTATTCTTGTTTCTAAAGTGTAGTTGTTTATTTAGTCTTGTTTCTAAAGTGTAGTTGTTTATTTAGTCTTGTTTCTAAAGTGTAGTTGTTTATTGTCTCCGCCAGGCCGAAAGGCATGGCGAGAGAGTATGTTTGGCAATGTAAACGTATGTTTTCTCATGCCAATAAAGCCCTTTGAATTGAATTGAATTGTATGTTTTACCCCCTGTCCGTCCGTCATTCTGTCATTTTGTGTACAGCTAATCTCTGGCACCGTTGGCTTGATCTCAGCGAAACTGTGCACACACACTCCCTGGATGCCAGAGCAGAACCTCTGCCCCAAATTTTTTAAATGGGCCTGTTATAGCACCACCAGGAGGCCGCTTTTTGCAAAACCCATTTTTTGACAGTACTCCTACAGATTTTATCCAAACATCACGCAAATCAGTACAAAGTATCTCTATAGTCATGTGATCAACACGGATCTGTCCAATTTCCCATATTCCATCCTGATTGGCTAAGGTTGGCTTCCAAGGTTTGCAGGATTGCTCCGTTTTCAACAAAATGCCTCAAATCATGAACGCAGATTGCGATTTCTGTGAGATTTCACACGTACATTCCCACTAGGCCGAGGAAGAAATGCCACTTGAACATTTTCAAATCAGCCTCATGGTGGCGCTATAAAAGGCCAATTTGTGTTTTTAACTATAACTGCACCGATCTGCGTGAAACTTTGCACGCACACTCCCTAGAGGTCAAGGAAAAACAACTGCCCTGCATTTTTCACATTTGCCTTTCATAGCGCCACCAGGAGGCCGACTTATGTAAAACACATTTTTTGATATTAAGCCTTCAGAATGTATCAAAATTTCACGCAAATCGGTACACATGAAGATGGATATGTTTAATTTTTCATATTCCATCCTGATTGGCTAACATTGACATCTAAAGTTTGCAGGAGTGGCCCGTTTTGAACAAAATGCCACAAATCCTGAATGCAGCGTCCGATTGCGTTGACACTTTGCACGCACATTCGCACTACGTTGAAGAACAAATGCCACCCTTTTAACATTGCCCCATTATAGCGCCACCAGGAGGCCGATTTTGCAACACTTTTCTTTTTTATATTACTCCTACAAATTCAAACATCATGCAAATCGGTACCCATTGTCTCTATAGTCAAGTGATCAAGATGGTTCCATCCTATTTTTCACATTCCATCCTGATAGGCGAATTCCGAACATTGCTGCCCCACAATAATCTACCTGACCTGGCGGAGACCTATGCTCCGAGGTGCACTTTTTCTAGTTTAGTCTCGTTTCTAAAGTGTAGTTGTTTATTTGGTCTTGTTTCTAAAGTGTAGTTGTTTATTTAGTCTTGTTTCTAAAGTGTAGTTGTTTATTTAGTCTTGTTTCTAAAGTGTATTTGTTTATTTAGTCTTGTTTCTAAAGTGTAGTTGTTTATTGTCTCCGCCAGGCCGAAAGGCATGGCGAGAGAGTATGTTTTGCACCCTGTACGTCCGTGTGTCCGTCTGTCTGTGGACAACTAATCTCCGGTGCCGTTGGCTTGATCACAGCAAAACTGTGCACACACACACACAAAAAAAATCATTGCGACCTCCCTTTCGCTTGTTATAGGCCGTTGAAAATAGCATGTCTCACAAAAAATACATAGTGAAACACAGGAGCCGAGATCAGTACATCTTCGGATCACGTTATCTCCTGGTTCTGTGTGAAAAAAAAGAAAAGAAAAAAAAGTCGGCAGTGAACTGTTTTAATTGGGACGTGTCTATGATTTTCATGTTGCCTGCAACCATTGTATTCATTTTCTTAACCATTATTATTTGGTCTTGTTTCTAAAGTGTAGTTGTTTATTTAGTCTTGTTTCTAAAGTGTAGTTATTGTTTTTGTCTTGTTAGTTGTTTATCTGGTCATGTTTCTAAAGTGTAGTTGTTTATTTAGTCTTGTTTCTAAAGTGTAGTTGTTTATTTGGTCATGTTTCTAAAGTGTAGTTGTTTATTTAGTCTTGTTTCTAAAGTGTAGTTGTTTATTTAGTCTTGTTTCTAAAGTGTAGTTGTTTATTTGGTCTTGTTTCTAAAGTGTAGTTGTTTATTTAGTCTTGTTTCTAAAGTGTAGTTGTTTATTTGGTCTTGTTTCTAAAGTGTAGTTGTTTATTTAGTCTTGTTTCTAAAGTGTAGTTGTTTATTTAGTCTTGTTTCTAAAGTGTAGTTGTTTATTGTCTCCGCCAGGACAACTAATCTCTGGCGCTGTTGGCTTGATCACAGCGAAACTGTGCACACACACTGGATGCCAATTCAGAACCTCTGCCCCAAATCTTTCACACGGGCCTGTTATAGCGTAAATCGGTACACAGTATCTCTATAGTCATTAAACCAAACAGGTCTTTCAGATTTTTCATATTCCATCTTGATTGGCTAAGAATTCCTTCCAAAGTTTGCAGGAGAGCTCCGTTTTGAACAAAATGCCTCAAATCATGAACACAGCGTGCAATTTCCGTGAAATTTTGCACACACATTCTCACTAGGCCGAGGAAGAAATGCCACTTGAACATTTTCAAATCAGCCTCATGGTGGCGCTAAAACAGGCCAATTCCTGTTTCTACCTATAACTGCACTGATCTGTGTACAACTTTGTATGCGCACTCCCTAGAGGCCAAGGAAAATCCTTTGCCCTGCATTTTTCATATAGTGCCACCAGGAGGCCGACTTATGTTAAATACATTTTTGGATATTACTCCTTCAGATTTGATTAAAATTAGATCGGTACACTTGATCTCTATAGTTGTGTTATCAAGACAAATCTGTTTGATCAAAAGTTTGCAGGATTGGCCCGTTTTGAACAAAATGCCGCAAATAATATATATTGTATATATATTGTCTCCGCCAGGCCGAAAGGCATGGCGAGAGAGTATGTTTTGCACCCTGTCCGTCCGTCCGTGTGTCCGTTTGTCCTTCTGTCTGTGACCAGCTAATCTCCGGCACCGTTGGCCCGGTTACAGCTGGATGCCAAAGGAGAACTCCCAATGTTTCAGATCAGCCTGTCTGTCTGTCTGTCTGTCTGTCTGTCTCTGTCTGTCTGTCTGTCTGTCTGTCTGTCTGTCTGTCTGTCTGTCTGTCTGTCTGTCTGTCTGTCTGTCTGTCTGTCTGTCCATAAAGGTGGAAGTATGATGGACTGTGTTAATGGTGTGTGTGTGTGTGTGTGTGTGTGTGTGTGTGTGTGTGTGTGTGTGTGTGTGTGTGTGTGTGTGTGTGTGTGTGTGTGTGTGTGTGTGTGTGTGTGTGTGTGTGTGTGTGTGTGTGTGTGTGTGTGTGTGTGTGTGTTCAGGAGGAGGCATGGTGGACGGTGTTAAGGCTGTAGACGTGTTGACGGTGCTCAGAGAGAAAGTGGCCTTTGTGTCAGGTGAGACACACACACACACACACACACACACACACACACACACACACACAGTAACTAACACTTTGCTTCCTGGGGGATTCTACAAATGTCTTCTAAATCCTAACAGTTTAAAAAACAAACTTATGTTGCTGTAATATCAGTGGTTCTCAAACTTTATTCATGTCAAGGACCCCCAACATGATGTGTATTTGGCCGCCGATCTGACCTGACTCCGCCAGATGGCCGCGGACCCTTCAAATTTCAAAATGTTTAGTTCCAGGGACCCCTAGAAGCAAAGATTTGTGTTAACACATTGTGTGCCAGAGGTTTATTAAAATATTGTACGTTCAGTGCCTGCGTATCTTCCATCCACTTACACTGATATGTTTCGTGCTGTAGAAGCCCCGACCAGGACGTGCATGTAAACAAAGCCTGCGTGTGAGATGGCGGAGGGTCCCGACTAACGCCTGGAACAATAATATTTCTCCATTGATCCTCCATTGCAGAGTGATCGCCGATCGAAAACGTCTCACTTCCACCACGTAAAAAAGAAATGGAGATATTAAGCTTTAATCAAGGAGTTAACATTGGAGCGGCCGACCAGAAGGATTTTTGACATGGATCCACATCCGGCCTCTCCTTCTCAGAGACTCCTTGGATGATCCCAAAGTTTCGTTAGAGCGCCCCACGTGGGCCCCACGTATAACGGCCGATCTACACCAGACTTTTCTAAGCGGGCGTATGCGTGGCGCGTAGAGCGCGTTTGTTTAGATCCAATTGATATCAATGATAGCGGCTACACCAGGCGCGCGGATACGCGAGTCCCGCATACGCAGGCTTTAAAATAGGACTGGATCTAAAAGTGCGTGTGTGCGTGTGTGCGTATATGCACGTGTGTGCGAAAAAAGTCTGGTGTGTTTCCACAGTAAAAAGAAAAATGTGTTAAAAACTTGTGCTTTAAAAAAAGTGCTGTCAAAATGATCACTGGAATAAATGAATGAGGATCAGGTTGATTGATTAATTAGGATCAGGTTGATTGATTAATTAGGATCAGGTTGATTGATTAATTAGGATCAGGTTGATTGATTAATTAGGATCAGGTTGATTCATTAATTAGGATCAGGTTGATTCATTAATTAGGATCAGGTTGATTCATTAATTAGGATCAGCTGTGATCCACTTGGAGTTCTAAATAAGTCACTGAACTGTTTCCAGGTGGGCGGGACAAAAGAGGCGGGCCCATCCTCACCTTCCCTGCCAGGACCAATCATGATCGAGTGAAACAGGAAGACCTCAGTCGATTGGTCACCTACCTGTCCACAATACCCAGGTACTTCCTTCTGTCTGTCTGTCTGTCTGTCTGTCTGTCTGTCTGTCTGTCTGTCTGTCTGTCTGTCACGCAGTGACGCGTTTGTAAGCTTGTAGATTTGCTGATCTGCCGATTTGTGTAAAACATTTTTTTTTATATTACTCCTACAGATTCTGTCCAATCGGTACACAGTACCTCTGTAGTCATGTGATCAACACAGATCTGTCCGATTTTCCATAATCCATCCTGATTGGCTAACATTGGCTTCCAAAAGTTAGCTGGACAGGTTTTAAACAAAATGCCTCAAATCATGAACACAGCGTGCAATTTCCGTGACATTTGTCACGCACATTCCCACATTTTTGGAACAAAATGCCTCAAAGCATGAATGCAGTGTCCGATTGCCATGCAAGGCCTAAGAATAAATGGCACCCTTTTCACATTGGCCTATTGTGCTCCGAGGAGCACTTTATCTATTTTATATATATATTTCAGGAACATTGTTGTGTTAAATCTTAAATGTGTGTGTGTGTGTGTGTGTGTGTGTGTGTGTGTGTGTGTGTGTGTGTGTGTGTGTGTGTGTGTGTGTGTGTGTGTGTGTGTGTGTGTGTGTGTGTGTGTGTGTGTGTGTGTGTGTGTGTGTGTCTGTCTCTCTCCTCAGTGAGGATGTGCGTGCGCGGGGCTTCACCGTGGTGGTAGACATGCGGGGGTCGAAGTGGGAGAGTGTGAAGCCCCTCCTCCGGACCCTCCAGGAGGTTTTCTCCTCCCACATCCACACCGCTCTGCTCATCAAACCCGACACCTTCTGGCAGAAACACAGGACCAACCTGGGCAGTGCCAAGCTCAGCTTTGAGGTCTGTCTGTCTGTCTGTCTGTCTGTCTGTCTGTCTGTCCTGCCTTATTGTCTCCGCCAGGCCGAAGGCCTGTTTTGGACCCTGTCTGTCTGTCCGTCCGTCCGTGTGTCTTCTGTCTGTGAACAGCTAATGTCCGGCACTGTTGGATTGATGGCAGTGAAACTGTTCACACACACTCCCTGGATGCCAGAGTAGAACCCCTGCTCCACATTTTTCAGAGTGGCCTGTTATAGCAGAGTTTTTGCAAAACATATGTTTTTATATTACTCCTACAGAATGTGTCCAAACATCACACACATCGGTACACAGTATCTCTATAGTCATGTGATCAAAGGTGAATCTGGTAAGTTTTGAACAAAATGCCTCAAATCAGCAACACAGCATGCAATTTACATAACATTTGGTACACATATTCCCACTAGGCCGAAGAAGAAATGCCACCCTTTTCACATTGGCCTGTTATAGCGCCACCAGGAGGCTACAATAACCTACCTGCCTGTCTGTCTGTCTGTCTGTCTGTCTGCCTTTCTGTCTGCCTGCCTACCTGCCTGCCTGCCTGTCTGTCTGTCTGTCTGTCTGTCTGTCTGTCTGTCTGTCTGTCTGTCTGACCTGTCTTATTTATCCAGACTAGTATCAGTACAGGTTCTCTCTCTAACCTCTGTCTCTCTCTCTCTAACTGTCTGTCTGTCTCTCTCTATAGACCAGTCTAGTGTCAATAGAAGGTCTGTCTCTCTAACCCGTCTCTCTCTCTCTCTCCAGACCAGTCTAGTGTCAGTAAAAGGTCTCTCTCTCTCTCTTAACCTGTCTCTCTCTCTAACCTGTCTCTCTCTAACCTGTCTGTCTCTCCAGACCAGTCTAGTGTCAGTATAAGGTCTGTCTGTCTCTCTCTCTCTCTCTCTCTCTCTCTCTCTCTCTCTCTAAACCTGTCTCTCTCTCTAACCTGTCTGTCTAACCTGTCTGTCTCTCCAGACCAGTCTAGTGTCAGTGGAGGGTCTGTCTCTCTAACCTGTCTGTCTGTAACCTGTCTGTCTGTAACCTGTCTCTCTCTAACCTGTCTCTCTCTCTAACCTGTCTGTCTCTCCAGACCAGTCTAGTGTCAGTAAAAGGTCTCTCTCTCTCTCTCTCTCTTAACCTGTCTCTCTCTCTAACCTGTCTCTCTCTAACCTGTCTGTCTCTCCAGACCAGTCTAGTGTCAGTAGAAGGTCTCTGTAACATGTCTCTCTGTAACATGTCTCTCTCTCTAACCTGTCTGTCTTTAACCTGTCTGTCTCTCTATAGACCAGTCTAGTGTCAGTAGAAGGTCTCTCTAACATGTCTGTCTGTAACCTGTCTGTCTCTCTATAGACCAGTCTAGTGTCAGTGGAGGGTCTGTCTCTCTAACCTGTCTGTCTGTAACCTGTCTGTCTCTCTAACCTGTCTGTCTGTAACCTGTCTGTCTCTCTAACCTGTCTCTCTAACCTGTCTGTCTCTCTATAGACCAGTCTAGTGTCAGTAGAAGGTCTCTGTAACATGTCTCTCTAACCTGTCTGTCTGTAACCTGTCTGTCTCTCTATAGACCAGTCTAGTGTCAGTGGAGGGTCTGTCTCTCTAACCTGTCTGTCTGTAACCTGTCTGTCTCTCTAACCTGTCTGTCTGTAACCTGTCTGTCTCTCTAACCTGTCTCTCTAACCTGTCTGTCTCTCTATAGACCAGTCTAGTGTCAGTGGAGGGTCTGTCTCTCTAACCTGTCTGTCTGTAACCTGTCTGTCTCTCTAACCTGTCTGTCTGTAACCTGTCTGTCTCTCCATAGACCAGTCTAGTGTCAGTGGAGGGTCTGTCTCTCTCTAACCTGTCTGTCTGTAACCTGTCTGTCTCTCCATAGACCAGTCTAGTGTCAGTGGAGGGTCTGTCTCTCTCTAACCTGTCTGTCTGTAACCTGTCTGTCTCTCCATAGACCAGTCTAGTGTCAGTGGAGGGTCTGTCCAGGCTGGTGGATCCGTCTCAGCTGACCTCTGACCTGGGCGGGGCTCTGGAGTACGACCATGTTGAATGGACAGAGCTGCGTCTGGGCCTGGAGGAGTTCAGTGGGGCGGCCAATCAGCTTCTGGCCCAGCTGGAGCAGCTGGAGGCGGGGCTACAGAGGCTCCCCGAACCCCAGGATGTGGACAAGGCCCGGAAGTACGTTAAAACCACACTAAAACCACACTACTACAACACTATATACAACATTATATACAACATATATACAACATATATACAACATATATACAACATATATACAACATATATATACACACTACAGGATGTGGACAAGGCCTGCAAGTACGTTAAAACCACATTACAGGATTTTCATTGGTTAAAATAAAGTGGTAAATATAGCTCTATGTTGTGATAGTAATCAGTGGTGGAAGAAGTATACTTGGATATTTCACTTAAAGTAACAATAGCACGATATACAAATACCCTGTTACAAGTAAAAGGCCATGTGTTCAAAATGCTACTTGAGTAAAAGTACAAAAATATTGGCATCAATATATACTTAACACATTGGGTGCCAGCATTCTTTCATAACAACTTACCGTGGGTGCCAGCATTCTCCCCATTGACTGCACTTTGCTGTTTAAAGCTCTAGACTCCAAAAAAAAGCATCCATTCATGTAGCGCGAGGACCCTGGCTACATCCTGGAACGATAACATTTCACTTGCGAGTTACAACGGGGGGGGATCGCGCATCGCGCATGACCGGTTTTCCCCACCGGAAACAGATTCGGAAATATAGGCGTTTTAAAGAAGGAAATAGACAGGAAGCGGATGGGGAGCCATGTTTTTGTTTCCGGTGATCCATTTGGCCTATCCTTCTCAGGATCACAATGGGTACTCCCAGAGCTGCTCCAGCCCCTCCCGTGTGGAGAAAAACGAAAAAAACAAAAAGACAGCAAAACCGAATACCCTTCGGTTTTGGCACTCCGCGTAATTATTTGCAAAACCGAATACCCTTCGGTTTTGGCACCCCATGTGTTAAAGTATCAACAGTAAAAGTACTAAAATGTTTGAAAATAGCCTATAGTCTTGAAAATGATGCCTTTCCAGAAGTTGGATTTTCCTAAATGTTTAGTATGTTATTTAGCATACCCAATAGTAACAGAATCCATTGAAAATATCTTCTATCAATTATTTGGGGTTTCAACCATTTACTGACCTATCTAATATTGGATTAATTGCAAACAGACCACTAGGGGGCGAGCCCAACTCGCTTGCGATGACTGAAAACTCTTTATCAATTCTCTTACAAAGATCCTGTATTTTCTTTTGCGCATGTCTTTTCACATGTCAGTGACATCACTGACGAATCCTTGGTATCTTTATAACCAGCTTCGAACATAATGGCGCCGCGCACGTCCGTGCTACTTCTGGGTTGCATAATAGTGACATCACTGTGGAATCCTTGGTATTATGATCCTTGCCTTGACGTATCAGTGTTTACCAGCTGCGTCACTACTAAGTTTTTTTCACGCTTGCGCTAAAGAAACACTAAACAGGATTATTATTTCATGTCAACATTCAAATACAACTATCAGAAGATGTAAACCAGGTAAAGTAATGAGTCACTCTGCAAGTTTAACTAAAGTTTTCCACCTGTCTAAATGTTTCTTCTGGCTATTTTTCACGTCGCAATTAATTTTTTATTAAATCGATTTAAATCGTCACCTGTTTGAATCGATTTAGATAGATTTACGATAAATGGTTACATGCCTAACATTAACCCTTCATGTTCCAGACTGTTGGAGGAACATAGTCGGCTGCGTTCCACCGTTGCCACGGCGCCCGTCGACGCCCTGGACAGAGAGGGGCGGAGCCTGCTGCAGCGCATGCGCCTCGGCCCCGCCCACAGTGCATCGGGCGACGCCCCTAGCGACGGCGGCGGCGGTAACCACGGTAACAGCTGGCTGTCGGGCGGGGCCGACTTCCAGAGCTCCGCCCCCAAGGTATTATCTCTGCTCGAGCGACTTCAGACGGCGAGGACACACCTCCTCCAGACCTGGACCAATCACAAGCTGCACCTGGACGAATCTTTACAACTACACCTGTTTGAGCAGGATGCTGCCAAGGTCATTAACCACACCCCAATTAACATAACCACACCCCAATTAACATAACCACACCCTGATTAACATAACTACACTCCATTTAATATTAACCACACCAGAGGTCGCGTTAGACCAGTAATTGCCGGTTTTGACCGATATTTTATGACAAAGACTGGGAAATATAAATCTCTCCGGATATCCTGACCCGTTGACAATGACACGGCAGTTCATTATAATATCAATATAATAATATCGCAAATCTCTCTCTCTCTCTCTCTGTGTCTATGTCTCTCTACCAGATGTCAGAGTGGATCTCTCACAGCAGAGAGCTGTTCATACAGAGTGTGTGTGAGGTCGGCCTGAACCACCAGCACGCCCTGGACCTCCAGAGAGACCACGCCCACTTCACTGTCAACTGCATGGTATGACCTTTGACCCTAACCCTAACCCATGACCTTTAACCCTAACCCATGATCAACACTTAACTGTTAACTGTGTGTGTGTGTGTGTGTGTGTGTGTGTGTGTGTGTGCAGAACGGCAGTGTGAACGTTGACAGCGTGGTTGCCGTGGCAGCCAGGCTGGGGGAGGCGGGGCATTACGGGGCGGAGCGCATCGCGGCCGTGTCGTCGCGGTTACAGGACGACTGGAAGGTCATGACCTCTGACCTGGAGGAGAGGAGCAACACCCTCGCCATGGCAACCGGCTTCCACCAGGGGGCGGAAGAGGTGAGCAATACCACAAACAGCGTACAATGACTGGTCTTCCCGAAAAATTACCATACTTTTTGGCCCGAAAACCCGGAAATAAACTGGGCCCTTGGGGGGTTCCAGGGGGTCCCCAGCAAAATGTGTTTATATATATAGTACCTTTATTAGAAGGATAACCCCTTGAGATGTGTCATCTCATTTTAGAGAGGGTCCTTATGAAAAAATTACAGAGAATACAATAGACAAAACAATACAACAAATACATCCATGCATACTGTACATAAACAGGACAAAATAAACTTGACAAAACAAAACAAAACAAAACATAAGCTCTCCTGAAACTGGCCGCTCCCCCCCCACCTGAACACCCACAAAATAACAGACTTCATGCATTAATGATGTAAACATGTAAAGCTAAATGAGCAACAACAGGAGTAGCAGCTACAGACATTGCATACATGCACATGCGGTAACATGCAATGACATGCCCATGCACATACACATAATACAAACATGCACATGCATCATGGAGATGAGATTGCAGTATATAACTCATAATTCACAGGTCAGATTGTAGGAGACAGAAAACAATCACAAACAAAATTAGAAGCAAGAGCTGGTTATTTTCAGATGAGTAAAAATGGAAGCTTTAACAATATTGAAGGAGTTAATGGATCTAAGGGAACTGGGGAGATCGTTCCAATCGGATGGGGCTTTATATTTAAAAGCACGTCGACCAACTTCTTTATATATATATATATTCTTTATATAGCATCACAATCATTTTAACCACTTTAACCTTTTATACTTTGGCTGTTCAAAAATAGCAGATCTGCAAGCTTATAGTGCGGCACTCGGTGCCGCACTATGAGTTTGCAGATCTGCTATTTTTTTTAAATCGTGAAAATGTGTGCAAAGCTTTGAATATATATACTTTTTAAAGCGAACATTTGCAGCTAAAATCTTTGCTTCTGAGGGGGGTCCCTGGAACAACATATTTTGAGATGGGGGGTCCGTGAACAAATACATATCATTTTGGGGGTCCTTGACATGAAAAAACTTGAGTACCACTGGTCCAGAGACCATGCAGCTAGCTTTATTGACCAGCATGTTCTCTGTCTGTCTGTCTCTCTGTCTGTCTGTCTGTCTGTCTGTCTGCCTGTCTGTCTGTGTGTCTGTCTGTGTGTCCAGTTCTTGTCTCAGGTAGCAGGCTGGGTCCAGGTCAGTGAGGACAGTGCGTTGCCTTCAGAAACATCAGAGCTGGAGTCGGCCAGTCAGAAGCACCAGGACCTCTATGAGGACATCTCATCTGCATACACACAGGTTAATATGTTTATATTCATATTTAATATGTAATGGACCTCTATGAGGACATCTCATCTGCATACACACAGGTTAATATGTTCATATTTAATATGTAATGGACCTCTATGAGGACATCTCATCTGCATACACACAGGTTAATATGTTCATATTCCTGTACATATGTACATATAGCAAAACAATTTACAAGAAAAACAAAACAAATGTTATGCAACAACACATCATAAAAATTCCGTTATAAACAGAGAACAATGAAGGAGAGTATGGACCTCTAGCCCTGATGGTTTTTATCTCCTACCAGGACCTCTAGCCCTGATGGTTTTTTATCCTACCAGGACCTCTAGTACTGCTGGTTTTATGTCCTACCAGGACCTCTAGTACTGCTGGTTTTATGTCCTACTAGGACCTCTAGTACTGCTGGTTTTATGTCCTACCAGGACCTCTAGTACTGTTGGTTTTATGTCCTACCAGGACCTCTAGTACTGCTGGTTTTATGTCCTACCAGGACCTCTAGTACTGCTGGTTTTATGTCCTACCAGGACCTCTAGTACTGCTGGTTTTATGTCCTACCAGGACCTCTAGTAATGCTACTTTTATGTCCTACCAGGACCTCTAGCCCTGCTGGTTTTATCTCCTACCAGGACCTCTTGTACTGTTGGTTTTATGTTCTACCAGGACTTCTAGCCCTGATGGTTTTATGTCCTACCAGGACCTCTAGTACTGATGGTTTTATCTCCTACCAGGACCTCTAGTACTGATGGTTTTATCTCCTACCAGGACCTCTAGTACTGCTGGTTTTATGTCCTAAAATGTGTGTGTGTGTGTGTGTGTGTGTGTGTGTGTGTGTGTGTGTGTGTGTGTGTGTGTGTGCGTGTGCGTGTGTGTATGTGTGGGCGTTTGTGTATGCGTGTGTATAGGTCAGTGAGAGCGGTAAGGCGTTGTTAGACGTTCTTCAGCGTTGCCCGGCAACCAGCGACCCCGATGGCGACGACGCGGGCGCCAAGCCCGACTTCAGCCCCGCCTCGCACGGCATCATGGGAGTTCTGCACGAGGTCATGGAGGTAAGACGCTCACGTCTGATTGGCTAACTGCTAAACTTAACTTAAATTTATCGTCATGGCAACATCAACATGCACAATATTGTTGTGTGATGCTGTAGTACAGGGGTCTCAGCCCAAGGACCCCCTAGCTGAGGGAGAGATGAAGCAGGGACCCCCTAGCTGAGAGACAGATGAAGCAGGGACCCCCTAGCTGAGGGAGAGATGAAGCAGGGACCCCCTAGCTGAGGGAGAGATGAAGCAGGGACCCCCTAGCTGAGGGAGAGATGAAGCAGGGACCCCCTAGCTGAGGGAGAGATGAAGCAGGGACCCCCTAGCTGAGGGAGAGATGAAGCAGGGACCCCTTAGCTGAGAGAGAGATGAAGCAGGGACCCCCTAGCTGAGGGAGAGATGAAGCAGGGACCCCCTAGCTGAGGGAGAGATGAAGCAGGGACCCCCTAGCTGAGGGAGAGATGAAGCAGGGACCTGCTTAGAATGTAGTTTCAGATTCAACTTTTTTTGTTTACTTGATCTGCTCCTTTTTCCTTCTGCACCTAATATACCGCTTTGCCGAAAATAGCAGATCTACAAGCTCACAACGTTAAAGGTTAATGTAAAAAAATATCGCACAAATATTTTGGCGGACCCCCTGTAGTAACTCTGAGGACCCCCTAGGGGTCCCGGACCCCCTGTTGAAGACCCCAGCTGTAGTATGATCAAGTAGGGCGTTGATTGATTGATTGAAATTTTTATTAGGCAAAATAATGTAAAACAGCTCAGTTACATTTATAATACCTTTTGTCTAAAAGGTCCGACCAAACAAGTCCTTGCGGACTTGTTTCTGTTGGGGTCCTTGAGTTAACACAATTAACACACCGTTAACACATTCAATGACAGGTGTGAATTCATTCATTCATTCATTCGTTAGTTTGTTTGTTTGTTTGTTTGTTTGTTTGTTTGTTTGTTTGTTTGTTTGTTTGTTTGTTTGTTTGTTTGTTTGTTTGTTTGTTTGTTTGTTTGTTTGTTTGTTTGTTTGTTTGTTTGTTTGTTTGTTTGTTTGTTTGTTTGTTTGTTTGTTTGTTTGTTTGTTTGTTTGTTTGTTTGTTTGTTTGTTTGTTTGTTCGTTCGTTTGTTCGTTCGTTCATTCATTCATTCATTCATTCATTCATTCATCCGCCACTGCCAGCAGGTTTTACCTTATTTTGAGTGTTTCTGACGATCCACAGAAAAACTATTCAACTCAGATGTAAACAAACAAACCATGTCTCTGTGGAAAGACCAGTCTCTCATTTTAACCGGAATAACAGACATTGTAACCGTGATGGTCCGTTCTGTAGTGTTGAATAATGGTTCGTTTTCACCCAAAACATAATCTGGGAAAAATAAATCTGAGATAAATGTATTTTTATAAATGTGATAACATCGTAGCGGACGGAGTGGACATGTTTTAGATGACGTCATTTCTGGGTGGATCCTTCTCAAGGCATCATTCATAGGTCGGCGAAGAGTGCCCTCTAGCGTAATCTCAAAACACCATGATGACGTATTTGGCAGGCAAGCGTTGGATTCGAGTGGACGTAACATTACGTCCCTGGCAGTGTGTTAATGGGTTAAAAGTTGGCCTTGCCAGTTACCACCCATGTTATTTTTTGTTAAACAAAATGCCAGACGCCAGATTCAATTAACTCACTTTTTTAATTATGGTTCACTGACTTTGTTTACTGACTTTCAGACGATCGTTTACCGTTGTTCACTTCCTGTTTCCAGGGTCACCATGAGGTCGAAGGGGCGTGGCAACACCGTAAGCTCCGCCTCCACCAGCGCCTCCAGCTGTGTGTGTTTCAACAGGATGTCAGACAGGTCAGACACACGCACACGCACACACACACACACACACACACACACACACACACACACACACACACACACACACACACACACACACACACACACACACACACACTGCGTTTTATGAGCAGGAGGGTGCTTTGGATATCATCTTCATAGCACTAGCATGCAGATTATCCCGTGCACCAGTGACAAACAGTTGCCTGTTTAATTAAACGACACTTGGTCCCCCTATGATTCAGTCCAGTCCCATTTTTTCGGTCCAATCGCACCTCATGGTTGGGTCCATGCTCGATCCCCCTCCCCCTCCCATCCTCTTTTCAATACAGTAGTATTACACATGATAGTAGTAGTAGTAGATAGTAGATAGTAGTATAATGCCTAAATTGCAATTGTGTGTGTGTGTGTGTGTGTGTGTGTGTGTGTGTGTGTGTGTGTGTGTGTGTGTGTGTGTGTGTGTGTGTGTGTGTGTGTGTGTGTGTGTGTGTGTAGGTGTTAGACTGGGTGGAGCAGCATGGAGAGGTGTTCCTGAACAAACACAGTGGAGTAGGGAAGTCTCTGCACAGAGCCAGAGCTCTGCAGAAACGACACGATGACTTCCAGCAAGTAGCACAGGTAACACACACACACACACACACACACACACAGGTAACACACACACACACACACAGGTAGCACGCACGCACACACCAAACTACAACCTAACGTCTTATCAAGTCCTATAAGACGGTTTCCAATGGTTTTTAGATCAGGGTCCATGAATTGAATGAAAATTAAAACATAGAATGAATCGTCATTGTGACACATGCAGATGAACGGGAACTTAAAGGGATTTTTCACTTTCAAATAAATCAAATCACGCCCCCCTCACACATTAGAAGGATCAGAACCAAGGACGGGTTTTTTCAATGAATCTAAAATGGTTAAAATGAAGTTACAAACATGTGATAATATATAGAATACTGATACTGACCAACAACAAAAACAAATTTACCAGCATCAATTATTTATCAATAATTGATAAATCATCAAATAAAATCATGAACAATAACAGACTTACCAGCATCACGCACGCACACTAAATATGTTCAGATGGGGGGGGGGGGGGGGTCTGTGGCCACAATACATGTTACTGTGGGGGGTCCTGGACATGAAGATGTTTGAGATCCACTGATCAAATCTACTCCAGGACACCAGGAGCAGTTTGTTTTGTGAAGAAACGTTTTTTAAGTTGTTGGAGTTTCACTGTTTTACTTTATTTACCTGACTTACCGTGTCTTCTAACTTCTCTACTGTGTGTGTGCGTGTGCGTGTGCGTGTGCGTGCGCGTGTGTGTGTGTGCATGTGTGTGTGTGTGTGTGTAGAACACGTACACCAATGCAGAGAAGCTGTTGGAAGCAGCAGGACAGCTGTCTCAGTCAGGAGAATGTGAAGAGTCTGAGATCTATGATGCAGCGAGACATCTGGAGCTACGCATGCAGGTGTGTGTGTGTGTGTGTGTGTGTGTGTGTGTGTGTGTGTGTGCGAGCGTATCTGATCGATCGACGACGCAATAAAGAAATAGCGCTAGATATCTGCTAGCACCAAATCTGGTGGTTTTAAACTCTCTAAAGAGATCTAAAATGTTTTGCTTACGTCGACAAAGTTACTTCAATGGACTCACTGCTCTGTTTGGGCTGACATGCTTTCTTTACGAGGCAATGTTGTGACGCGTCTACAACGTGAAACATTTCAATGTTCAGTCACGTCTGATTGGATGAACGTTTCATCCTCATTATGAACGTTTCTTGAATTCTGACAGAGCAAGTCAATTAACACATCACCCGCCAAGGTATTAAACATCGTTTGTTATCCCCTTGCCACCGTAATTACCTTCATCCAATGATATTTGAAACGCTGTGGAAGCGACATTGTGTTCCAAAAAAACAAAAACAATAGTCCCTGTGGGTAGGCGGAGGGATCTGTGTATCCATAGGAACGACAACATTCCAACCGCGATCCGCCATTTTGGGGCTTTGGCCCCCCCGCTGAAAACGGTGGTTTTTCAATGCAAAAAACAGCAACTGAGTTACAGTTGTTTTTCTGTAAATCCCATCGTCAGGGCGGATGGATGTGACGTTTTTTGGAATGAAAATAGCAGATCTACAAGCTCACAATGCGTCGCTGTGAGCTTGTAGATCTGCTATTTTCAAAAGATTTTAATACATTTAATACATTTGTGAAATGTATGGGACATGGGACAAAAACATGGGACATTCTGCATAAACTTTCTACTTTTGGTACTTTAAGTACAACATTTTGATACCAATACTTTGGTACTTTTACTCAAGTATTGCTTTCATTACGGACTTTTACTTGTAACCTAAGTAAAACATTTGAGTACTTTTTCCACCTCTGAAAGTCACCATAGATTGATGGATCCCCAAAGTGACTGGATCTCGGCGTAGGCCCGTTTTTCGGTCCACGCAAGACCAGTGTGTGTTTATAATGAGTGTTTATTAGAAAATGTGTATCGTTTATTGTGTATTTCCAGGAGTTCATTCAAAGAGTAGAACAGAGGAAGGTTCTGTTGGACCTCGCTGTGTCCTTCTACACACACACCAAGGAGGTATGCACACACACACACGCACACGCACACACACACACACACACACACACACACACACACACACACACACACACACACACACACACACACACACACACGCACACCAGTTAGTCTTGTCTCTTATTGTGTGTGTGTGTGTGTGTGTGTGTGTGTGTGTGTGTAGTTGTCAGCATGGATGGAAGGTCTACAAAGACAGTTGTCTACAGTGTGTGTTTGTCCTGAAACCGTGGACGCACTGCAGGGACTCATCTCCCAACAGACACTACAGCAGAACAACACACAGGTAACTACACACTAACTACACAACACAGAACAAACAAAAGTAATAATAGACCATTGTGTTTGTGTCCAACTGGGATGGTTAAGGTCTTTTAAATCTTCTCTAAAGAGAAGAAAAAATATATGTCATCGCGACCCCTGTTTGCTTTTTACAGGCTGTTGAAAATAGCATGTCTGGCCAAAAATACACAGTAAAACACAGGAGGCGAGATACAGGCCATTTTCCAAATACGTTAACCAGGAAGTGAATGGAGCGGTACATCTTGGGATCACGTGATCTCCTGTTTCTGTGTGCATCTGAGGATGACATGCTCAATCATTGTTAAAGTCGTCCTTGGAAGTGAATGAATTAAGTCTAGTATTAACTAATAAGTCATATTAAGTCTGGTTTTAACTAATGATAAATCATATTAACTCAGTTGTCTGACTCTCCAGGATGCTGCGCTGAGTGTCATCAGAGAAGGAGAAGACCTCATCCTGCAATTAAGGTACACACACACACACACACACACACACACACACACACACACACACACACACACACACACACACACACACACACACACACACACACACACACACACACACACACACACACACACACACACACCCACACACACACACACACACACACACCCACACACACACACACACACACACACACACACACACACACACACAGTAGTTTGAACAGACCATGGCCAGGGTGGTAAATGTCCCTGATGATACTCTCATGTATATCCTGGGGATGGGGCTCTCCACCCACCGTGCGCTGTGCCGTGCGCACCGCTCTCTCTAGTGCTTTGCGTTCAGCGGCGGTACAGTTGCCAAAC
>NC_137626.1:2238138-2240638 GCF_963280865.1 Gymnoscopelus braueri
GCAGTGGTTCTCAAACTTTTTCATGTCAAGGACCCACAAATTCACACTTACTAGCCCACGGACCCCCATTTGAAAAGATATGTCAGGGACCCCCATATCATATCACAGCGCTTTTAACACATTGACTGCCAGAGTTTATTCATAATGTACTCACCCCTGTGCCAGCAATTTGCGTGTTTTTTAATTTTTTTGTTTTGTAATTTTTCATTCAAATACATTCTCTGATTGTGTTGTCAAGCACCTACGATTGTTCCACCAGTAGAGAGCAGCACATCCAAACATTGATCACCTCGCTCACCCCCTCCCAAACAGGCCCACGTCATATCCGGTCATTCAAAGGATGTGACGTTTTCGACAATTCCCGGCCCGCTGATCGGCCTGAAAACGACGTGATACACTACGACGATGGCTGTTAGTCACCCGGACCAAAGAAAATAGAAGTTGAGCTGTCCGTTTGTCTTTTCTACCGTGTGAAAAACCGTGTTTTTCCTTATTCTGGCCGAAAATCACCGGAGAAAAACAACGTGACCCGGAAATGATTTTTTTTTTTTACATCCGGCTCCGGGTGAGTGTGACGTAAGTGGAAAACGAAAGTGTTGATGAGAAATAAACACAGCCGTGCGATCACAGATTAAACAATGAAAATTCAAAAGAACGTGTAAACAGGCTCTTATGAATCCTGGCACTCAAGCGATGGATTTGAAAGAACGTGTAGACGGGATCTTGGCACTGTATGTGTTAACTGACTAGTGGCGTCTACCTGTGTGTGTGTGTGTGTGTGTGTGTGTGTGTGTGTGTGTTTGTGTCTGTTTTCGTCCGTCTGTGAAAAGCTAATCTCCGGCACCGTTGGCCCGATCGCAGCGAAACTGTGCACACACATTCCCTTTCAGATTGGCATGTTATAGCGCCACCAGGAGGCCGATTTTTTCTAACCTTTTTTTTTATATCCATCATTTTTTTTAAATATTAACATCACCCCTCTCTCCTCTCCTCTCCTCTCCTCTCCTCTCCTCTCTCAGGTCTGGTCATTATGATCCAGATGCAGTAAGAGCATGTGCCCAGACGGTGGCGCTCCACTGGCAGAGTCTGATGTTGAGAGTAGAAGACAGACTGAAGCTGGTCAACGCCTCAGCGGCCTTTTACAGGACCTCCCAGCAGGTAGGGTGTGTGTGTGTGTGTGTGTGTGTGTGTGTGTGTGTGTGTGTGTGTGTGTGTGTGTGTGTGTGTGTGTGTGTGTGTGTGTGTGTGTGTGTGTGTGTGTGTGTGTGTGTGTGTGTGTGTGTGTGTGTGTGTGTGTGTGTGTGTGTGTGTGTGTCTGGTTTTTAGATTATTATCACAAAATATACATTAACCACTTCAGCCCTAAATACATTTTAGCCATTTTAAAATAGCAGATCTACAAGCTCACAATGTGTCACATCGCAACGCATTGTGAATTTTATACATTTGAAAACTTGAAATGGGACATTCTGTATAATGAGTACTTTTACGTTTGGTGCTTTAAGTGCATTTTGATACCAGTACTTTTGTACTTTTATTCAATTAAATGTTTAATTCTGGACTTTTACTTGTAACAGAGTATTTCTACATTGCAGTATTGATACTTTTACTTAAGTAAAAAAAATAAGTTATTTTCCCACCACTGTCTATATGATGTGTGTGTGTGTGTGTGTGTGTGTGTGTACAGGTGTGTGGTGTGTTGGAGTCGTTAGAACAGGAGTACCGCAGGGAGGAGGACTGGTGCGGGGGGGAAAGGGGAGGAGCCAGAGGAGGGAGCGGAGACTTCCTGCTGCCGCTCATCAACAAGCACATGGAGCAGAAAGAGGCTTTTCTAAAGGTACATTATTTACCGTCTGACGTCCAAACGTTCTCAATCAGTGTGATTCATTCATTCATTCATTCATTCATTCAGATGTCGTGGAATTGGAGATCATTCTGTAATTGATGAGGCGATAGGAGTCGAGACAATATTCTAGGTGGTGATGGTTATGCTTTAATATCATGTACGTTAACACATTGATTGCCAAGATATTAAACATCGTTTGCTTGCCAGCGTAATTACCTCAATCCGATGATATTTGAAACGCTGTGGAACCGTCATTGTGTCCCAAAAACACAAACAAAATAGTCCCCGTGGGTTAGCGGAGGGATCTGTGTATCCATAGGAACGACAACGTTCCAACCGCCATCCGCCATGTTGGGGCTTCGGCCCGCTGAAAACTAGTGGTTTACAATGCAAAAAAAAAGAAACTGAGTTACAGCTGTTTTTCTGAAAATCCCAAACAGGAAGCGGATGGCTTCCTGTTTTTTTGGAAAGACGTCACATCCGATTACTTCTTCTCTGAGTGACGATGGATCATTCCAAAGCTGTGTTATGGCGCCCCTTGTGGAATTTTCCCCAAAAAATTAAAGTACGCATCAATGCGATCTTGGCAAAGTTTTTGGCCAGAGTTTTTCAGAACAGTCTGCAGCCAGTGCCAGCGTTTTTGAGCAAAAGACG